>NW_028281681.1:10000-60000 GCF_059751285.1 Brachycentrus maculatus | reverse complement strand
ACAAACAAAAGTACATTTCATCATTTTTACTTTCCACAGTATAAATGAATTTGTATATATATATATATATATATATATATATATATATATATATATATATATATATATATATATATATATATATATATATATATATATATATATATATATATATATATATATATATATATATATTTATATATATTTATATATATTTATATATATTTATATATATTTATATATATTTATATATATTTATATATGTGAGTTGTGTGTGTGTGTGTGTGTGTGTGTATCAAATCCACAAATATACCCAAAATCAAAAAACAAAAAAATACTTGATGTTGCAAATGTTTTATTTTATTGATGTGAACAGCAATACATCTAGAATTATAGCTGTTTACATCATCGAGTGAAAACACAAAATCAAAAGTTCTCGATACTAATCGTTTTACACAAATTTACTTTAAAAAAAGTGGTTTTATGCAGGTGTTTTATTTTATCAATGTTAATAAGACTAGTTTCCAGAACTGCAAATGTTCACATCATCCAGTGAAAATACATAATCTTGTATTTTCACGTGTTGATGAGACTCTCTTTAGTTCTCACGTATACCAAACTAAAAAAAATATTTTGTTTTTATATCTTAGGATGTCGTTGCGTGGAATGACACCTTTATTTATATTTAAAAAAATCTTAAACGTTGTTAATTTTTGTTTCGGAGACATCTACAACTGGACTACAATGCTTTTGATCCAGTGTCAAAATTAAGCAGAAAAATAATTAACGAAGAATTCAATTCAGTCAAACAATACAATTCAAATGAATATCTTCAAAGGATTTTAGATCCAACTTCTCCAATATCAATCTATACTCTCTTTAATCCTTTTACTCAAAATAATTCAACTTTCGGACTGTCAAACAAAAGGGGATTACGTTAAGCAACTTTATCGAGAATAAAATAAATGTTTTCTCATTCCTTTAAACAAGGAATTGCCGAAACATTTTACAAAACTGTTTAATCTTTGAATATTGAATTAGGGTCGATTTCACAGTTATATTTGATAATATATATGCCTGATTTGTCCATTTCACTCTTTCAAAAAAAAACATATCCTTTAATTAAACGAAAAACTCATCTGACCCCTCTGCATATGAATAAAAATATAAAAGTATTGGTATTTACAGGACTTATGAGATGTCGAAATGTAAAAATTACTCCTGTATGGTGAGTTTCTTCATTTGTGAACAAATATTTGGACGCACTCAAAATGGTTGTTTTATTGGATTTATACTCGGTGAAAATCAAATGCCGCCTATACAATGCCTGCATTGCTCCTGTTCTCTTATACGGCTGTGAAACATGGCACCTTACAAGGGCCCAGAGCAGCCGTGTACTAAGCTTTGAGAATAGGTGTTTGCGGAGAAGCTTAGGCGTGCGGTGGTTCGACTTTGTGAGGAATGAAGAGATAAGGCGTAGGACGCAGCAAATCTTGGTCACAACTGTCGTCAAGAAAAGGCGATTCAGTTCAGTTCAATTCAGTTGGCTTGGCCATGTACTCCGCATGCCTCCTGAGAGCCTCAATCAAGCTTGCCTCTTTTACAAGGCATCAGGTTCGCGCCGCCCAGGACGACCACTGCTGACAATTCGTCGGCAGTTCTCGTCAGAACTTCGGGATGTGGATCTGACTTGGGAGGATGCAAGGGAGCTGGCAGCCGACAGAAAAGCCTGGAGACAGTTTGTGGACTCCATATGCTCCACCTAGGGAGCTGATATGGTTATTATTATTGTATGTAATGATTGGACAAATTGTACGTTTTATGAGTAAAATTAAAAATTAATTTTTATTTTATTTTACAATATACAACATAACAAACACAAAAGTGTAGATAGAAAGATAAATCTTTGTCAAGATCAATACAAATAAATCCTTTAATAAATTTAGATTGTGAACGAAGATTTTGATACACACAAAATATTGTGAATCAACTTCAATAACATTTTTCCTTATCAACATAGAAGAAGAAAAATTAGCGGATTTATGTGATCATTTTATACACGTGTCATATTCACCATCCTACCCATGACTGACATATATCATATAATTCGCAAGTCCCTTCATGTGTGACTTTACGCCAGTATAAATGGTTGATTTCAGTTAACTTTTATTTAGCAGAGACCTTTTCAATTAAATGCATGTAAGATCCTCACCGAATTAATTTACATATTTACTGGGAATCGTCAAATTCGTTAACAAGGATTTGGACACCCAAAATGTTGTATTTTTAATTAACTTATAGCTTACTCCGCATCTGTAATGCTTGCACTCCCATATTACAAATAATGTACCTAACATATAATTAAATGAAAATAGAATATTCATTCCCTTAAAATATTCTACGTCATCGATTGATTCATTAGCCATACCACCCACCCTATACTTATATGTTTTGTTTTAAAGAAAATATTTTCTTTCAATTCAAACCAGTTACATGCCTGTCAGAATTTCTACCGAGTTGAGTACAGGGTGTTTTTTTAAGGGTTTGGTTTTTAAACTGTCAAATTGTTTCTACAGACTGTTAATTTGACAGTTTATTTGTAATCAGTACGTTTCGCCATGAGTAGACTGAATGATGATTATGCGCGTCGTAAGTTCGGTGAATGTACCAAAAATAATACTCAGCTTGATTCTATTTCATCGAAAAATTTTGTTCACCGATGAGGTACATTTTTGGTTAAATAGATATGTCTTTAAACAGAATTGCCGAACTTGGAGTGGAGAAAACCCAGAAGCCTTTGTTGAGACGTCCTTTAATCCATTAAAAGTCACTGTTTGGTATGCTTTATGGGCAGGTGGAATTATTGGCCCATATTTTTTTTAAGGCGATGCCGGCTAAAATTTTACGGTCAAAGGAGAGCGCTACAGAACTATGATTACTGATTTTTTCATGTCTCGGTTGAATGGCATTGATAGGACAGAGCTTTGGTTTCAACAATATGGCGTAACATGCCACACGGCGGGTGCCACCATCAATTTATTGCAGTAAATTTGAATTTGTTTACCTCTCTAAAAAATACCTTATATAAGTAACACGAAGGAACAGTTATTTGGTTCAATTAATGGTGAAGGTACTGGAGCTACCCTTAGTCGCGTATTGGGGCGAAGTGAGAGGGATTAGCTTATTTTAATTGCGAGGAATAGACAATGTAATTAGTACACAAGGGAATTTCGTATGAAATACGATATCGGTCATATACACATACGCAGCTTTTGTTACAAAGGTCAAAGCTTAAAACTGAAATGAGAATTACTTATTCAAATTTTAGGGATGATCTGATATTTGTTAAATTAAATTAAAATTTTACGTTCATTAAACACGGTTTACTGTACGAAATACAATCTACCCTTTGTGCATGTCTAATCATTGATACTGTTACTCTCCAAAACACCAATTAACTTTTATGTATGATATGGAAATTAACTCTTTTATATGTTAAATTATTGTTCTTGAATTTCAAAGCTTTATAATAAAATATACATAAGAACATCCATACACATTCCCACCCATATGAACGTACATCTTTACATTCTTTCTACGCAAATTGTTTAGCAAACATTGCTGAATGCCTTTGTGAAATTTGGAATTTACAGTTGTTCCCCTTGCACTGTCGTGTATTGACAAACTCGAAGATGCATTTTGTTTAAATTTTAATTTGTATTATCGATCTCACATGATACTCAATATGAATAAGGAAGTATCGACATTTACCTTATCATAGGCTGGTTTTAACTGTAGATTTGAAATGTCATTGGTAGTCTTTCTTTATTAATTACATCTTTGAACCGTGATAAAAAATAAAATAAAAATCTTGAGTATTTTCTCTGATATTCAATTTTTTTCTGATAATTTCTCTGATAGTCAAAATTATTGATTATTTTATTAATATTAAACACTTGAATAATCCACTTTATCAAGTTTTATTTTTATTTACGACTAGTTTCGAAAACGACAATTGTTTTCATCTTCTGGTACAAATTAAAACTGAAAACAATTGTCATTTTCGAAACTAGTCGTAAATAAAAATAAAACTCGATAAAGTGGATTATTCATGTGTTTATTTTTAATAAAATAATCATGTTATTCTACAAAGTTAATGCCGAATCAATAAATAATAAAATCATTGATGATGCTAAATCAAAATCGTTTTTTGAAATTGCTTCATTTACACGCCTCATTCACAGAAAACCAAGTTTCTGAATCCGTACTGGTTTGACAAATTGTACTACTTAATAGTAATGATGATTCGCTCTATCAAATTATTTAGGAAGTGTGTTGTAACGTTACACTATTAATTTACTTCCTTAATGTCAAATGAAATATGGTGGTTTCATCGAGCTTAATGAAATTGCAATTTCAGGCTTTTAAATGAACTTAATAACGCGCTGAAAATGTAATTGTATTGTTTATATGTTTTTGACCTTATTTTACAATATCTAAATGCTTGTTTAAAAATGTGGGTTTTGCACTTGGGAGTTCATATCGACATCTCAACATAGGTGAAGAAAATCATCTATGTTGAGATGTCAATATAAATAATTCCTAAGATAAATCTAGATATTGCTCAATCCTTTCAAAAACGTCATATATAAAAAAACGTCAATATTCAGCTGTGCATCTTTTCGGAATGCCCAGTAAATGTACTATATCTCAGCAAAAGCGGCATATTTTTTACTTAATATTTACCCGTTACAGGGCAAAAAGTGTTGTTTTTGCATTTTGAAGAAAAGGTATTGTTTATTATTTTTTTAAATATACTAAATATTTTTCAAATGGAGAAAAAACATTCAGGTTCTACCTTAAAAGATCTGTTGCCCGGTAAAAAAGTTAAATTAATGGCTTGATATTTATTTTCAATAGATTTTATTATATTTTTAAACTTTAAAAACGATCTCCTGAAATATCATATATGTTGTTGAAAGGAGTGAGCGATATGTGAACAATTATTTCAATAAAATACTCTCCTTATCATCCATTGTTAGTTGTGTAATAAACTAACTAACTAACTAACCATCACGCCGCTTCCGTAGGCAGAGAGGATAGAGCGCCACACCACTCTGTCCTTGCAAACATTCTTCGCCTCTTCCACGTTCATGCATCTCCTCATACATACCCGCCGATTGTTACGACTCCTAACCTGACCACTTTCAAGTGTTTATCATCCATTGTTTACTTGTGTAATACCCCTTTAAAACACTTTTTCATGACTACTGGTTTTGGAAAATCATTCCATCATTAGGTCATTAAAATAAAATAAAATGTCGTGAAAACACTGTAGTAAAAATGTGAAAATCTCTTAGTTGTAAATTTACCTTCTTTTTATAAGCTGAGTACAAACACTAAAGGAAATTAAAAACAAACAAAAAAGTACATGAAGTATTTCAAACACTTGATTACCTATGCCCAAACCACGTCAACATATCTTGAATAATATAATTATTTTCATTGAAAAATATATAATCTCAACATGGCATCCTGTCGTTATATCACCTCTTGAACATCTATTATAAATCGTTTTGCCGCACATTAGTCTGAGAAATTGCGTATCCACTTCGTTCAGTCTACGTTTATCCTTCTTTTACCAACTCCATGCTTCGCTTTCATTCGTTAGGGTTGAAACCAGCACTCCGTTTTGCAGTGCCAATTTTTTTCTGAAACGTTTACCATTTAGTATATACGCTATAAAGGTGGTAAATTTTAATTAAAATTTATGAGGCAAGTGTGGTTGGTACAAGAAGCAGAGGAAGACGCAGGAAAGCTTGGCATGATTAAGTATATTAAATACTTGCAAGTGGTCAGGACTATGTACTTGCAAGAGGTATGAGGAGATATTTGAATGTGGAAGAGGCGAAGATTGTGTGCAAAGGCAGATTAGTGTGGCATTCTATTCTCTCTCTACCCCTGTGAGGATGCGGTGTGATGGTAAATTATATAGTTAGTTAATTTCAAATACTACTTGATTGGAACATGTATTAATATAAGTGTCTAAAAAAAAGAGGTTATCAACCCCTTGTATAAATTGTATGTACTCGTTTTGGCGCCCATATTCTGCCCACTGTAGCCTTCGCCCCCACCCCCCTAGACCATTACATCCCTCCTAAACGGTTACGTCACCACTTGAGCAATCACCGTCATAATTGATCTAAAATATTTAAATAAATAAATCAATTAGTAGATTATACGAGCTTAAGCTCTAAAGGGGTTTTAAGAGATAATACCGCAAATAAAGTTTGCTTTAAAGCTCACCTCATTCCTTTTTATTGGTATAAAGATTTTACTTTTTTACATCTAAAAGGGTTTCTGCTTAATAAAAAAAAATCTATTCAACCATAGATGCCTCTAGTGAACTTACATTTACAGTGTGATGAGATTTATGATATATGCAGGACTTCCAAAATTTCGAGTACTGTGAATGATGAATGTAGCACGCGTGTGATCAATTAACCAGGGTATGACAGGTCATTAACTCAGACTTCCAAATTATTTTTCTCTTAGGTGTATTTGTTCCAAATTATTTTGCAGTTCTTTTACAAATGAGTACTTGCTACACAGATGGGTACGTAAATTTCCAATATCAATACGCTTTTTTCCTAATGACCCCCTGATTTAAAAGTCTGTGTACGCCTCGGCATTAACGAAATAGGTTCACTGTACAAAAAAAAAAACAATTCTTGTTATACAAATTGTTAAAAACGAGTTCAGAAATTTATCTACAACAGCCAAACTTTTGAAATATAAATAAGTACCTAATTGCGTACATTTTCCCTAACAGAGAATAAGCTCAAGTTTTCTCAAAGTAGATTCACAGATGAATTAAATTTTCAAAGCTTAAATGAGTAATTGTGTGATAATAAATGCACAAGTAAGACAAAAGTATTTGAATGGGAATGAAAAGTAAATGATAAAAGTTGTATGTAAAAAAATAAATTCCCAAAATAAGTGGAAGATTTGTTTCAATAAGGATTTCGAGTATCGTTCTTTAGGCGGAAGTATGGAAAAAGATTTGTTATCTTTCCATTTATTAAATAAAATTAAACAAAGTGTTTTGAAAGAGGCGGAAGTTTTTATTTATTAAACCTTCATTATTCCACTAACAATTATATAAAAATACTATAATTTAAATTTGAAGCAAATAACTTATTTAAATATAACTTTGTTTTAAAATCACTATAAATATTTTATTATATGTAACTTTATTGTAATATCTACCGGTTTCAAAGCCAATCGCTTCTTTTTCAAGACTGATTAATAATATTTTTCAAGACCGTTTAATACTTTAAATAGCTTTGAAACCAGTAGACATTACAATTAAGTTGTAATAAAATATATATAGTTATTTTAAAACAAAGTCATATTTTAATTACAAAGAAATATTATTTATTAATTTAGCGTTTAGTTTATAGAACTCCATTTTAATTTATGTATTAATTTTCAAATCAAACACAGATTTTTTCAGTCTACTTAAGTTGTATTTTATTGACAAAAACACATAAAAAATTAATATTGTGACAATTGTTTTGCCTATTTATGGCATTAATACATTTTTTAAAAAAAAAACAAAGAAATACTCTTAAAAATCAGCAGGAATTTGCTAAAAATATACGTTTTAAATTAATACCTTTTTTAAGGTTCGCTAGTACAAATAACCAGCTCAGTCATAGGACATCAAATTTGGTAGGATACTGAATCATTTCATTTGAGGACAAGATTTATTTTGTAACAGAGACTTTAATTTCGACCCCAGATGCGTATTTTACTACGCCGTATTCGTATCTTGTCAGTTAATAGCAATTTCCTGGCAAAAAAAGAAGTCATATGAAATATACTACTGCTGGGGAATATTGAAGGTCCCTTGAGGGGTCGAAATGAGAAAATACATGTAAAAAAAACGCTGAGCTCTATTTAAAAAAAAATATTGGGATAGAAAATGAATGATATTATGGGAAAAAATACGTAGGATAACATCGATGAAAAATGTGGAGATGAATCAAATAATACACTTGGTCTGGTATGACATATACTTGGAGGCAATCATTTGTGTGTCTGGATTATATTCACATACTTCAGAAACGCTCGGAAACATCATTTTCAATTATTATTCAAACATTTTCAATGATGGCATGGAAAAATACAAGAGGTACATTACCAGATTGGTGAAATTAATGTGAAATTGATTTCACCAATTTGGTAGTCTTGAATTTTGTACCTTATGTAGCATAGTTGAAAATAACTTTAAATTTTTACTTCTTTTTTTTTAATTCATGACTTTAAATTTTTATAACTGTTTTTTTAACCAAATTTCTATTCTTTATGTATGTATTCAACTTGCACATTTATTTGTTTCTGTAAGTTTGTTGTGTTCTCATCTCATTGATGAAAAACATTCAAACAATTTGTATTGCACTGTATTTCATTTCTTGTAATAAGTTTTTCATTGCTTGTGACCATAAATAAATATATAAATTATTATAGCTTACAATTTGATAAGTTAATTTTTAACAACTTTTTGATTGTGTCCAAACATTTGTTCAAAAATCTGGATTATATTCAATTAGGAGTATGTGGAGATGTATAAAATAATGAAAAAATAATTTCTTATTGGAGAAAATCCAGATCTGTGAACAAGTATTTGAACACACTCAAAATGTTGGAAACTTTCATCAACATGATATCAATGTCGAAATTTTTGTATTACAAAAAAGTTGTTTTTAGCATTTTATTTAACGATATTGGCATTTCTAAACTATTTTAAGTTGAAATTTTAATTGGTATCACCATTTTCTTAAATACTTTTGGTCCGCCTCCGTAGTGTAATGGTCAGCATGCTCGTCTACCGTTCTGGAGGTCCCGGGTTCGATTCCCAGGGGGGTTTAAAAGTGATTTTTTCACTCTAATATTTATTCAATATTACACTGGACTGGTACCTGAAGTGGAGGGCTAATCACCTTTCCTTCATGTGTAATCGATCGAGATAACACTGTGTTTATATGAAGCAGTGCCCAATGCACCATTGGGGTGCGGTAAGGGTTTTATTATTATTTATTTATTTTCTTAAATCTATTGATGATGCGGAACGCATCGAAATACGTGTCATAATAAATTTTAAGAACAAGTGCTATAAAGCGATAAAAATAGACTGAGATTTAAAACTTGGTTAGGATGTTGATGAAACATCCAAAGGTTTATGTTAGCCAAATATAAGCAAAATTGAAATTCATAATATTTTGAGTGTATCCGAAATTTCGTTCACGTCTGGGCGAAACTATCGCCAAAAAAAAATTATGTGGTTTTTAACAATACATAACTTAGTAGACTCGAAAAATCAGTGTTAGATTTTAACATATTATATAAATTAATTATTCAAATTAAGGTCTCCGTAATCAGATGGCATTTATGACTATATGAATGGATGTGAAGGAGGCGAGGAATGTATGTCAGGATAGAAGAGTGTGGCGTTCCATCCTTTCTGCCTACCCCTGCGGGGAAACGGTGTGATGGTAGTAGTAGTAATTTAAGCCTTTTTCACGAGAGTAACTTCTGTAGTCCGCCTCCGTGGTGTAATGGTTAGCGTGTTTAGCTACCGTGCTGGAGGTCCCGGGTTCGATTGCCCGGGGGCGGAGGGTGAATGCACCATTGGGTGCAGATGAGGATTAAAAGAAGAAGTGTAATTTTTCAGAGTTTCTCTGTTCGAACCCACTCTACCACAATTTGATACCTATTTCTAATAATGAGCCACTTTACCATAGAAATAGTATGAAATTGAAATATTTGTGTTAATTTTAAATAATAAAAACATATCGCAGTCATACAGGAGAAAGTGACCAAGTGCATTTGTTTACAAAAACGTGATCGTTGACTATTTGATATCTTACTAGCTTTAATATTACCCTGAAAAAATCCCAAAGCGATTTTAAACTCGGAAGTATAATATATTGACTTGGTAAAAATGACTAACTGCATTGACGTTTATTTCCTTGACAAGCAAATGTGACTAAAATGACCCTCCTGAACATTTTACGTGTTGTTAGTTGGTCACTTTCTCCTGTACGACAACGATATGCGTGATATGTAAGTTATTTCATCATGTTGATTTTATCTTACCTATTACTGATACAATGTCAAAAATGTATATTATTTAGTAAACTTAAGCACAAAACCTTGTTACGGAATGAAAATTAGGTTTTTCCACGCAGTTTCAACACGATATTTATTGGAACCTTGCGTCTGACCTACGCTGCTTGCAGACGCCGTACGTAACTCAGTTCTCAACCGGTACCTAGCGCAAGCGGACGCGTCTCGGCCTGTCGAAACACGTTTCCATCGGGTGTCCGAACAACTTTAATTGTGTAAAACTGGTTCAGTTGAACGACTTTAATTTAAATTGTTTGTGCGTATTTTGAAAACAAAAACAACTTATTATTGAAAACAAATGAGTGTTTATAATATCAGTGTTGTTTCTGTAGTTGACATTAACAGTTTAATTAAGTGATTTTTTGTTGGTTTATCAAAGGAATTTGAAGAAAATAGTGTAGTTCTAGAACATTTTTATATGGGTAAGTTACCGATGTTTTTTTTTCAAATAGCTATCAATTTTTTATACAACTCGTTTATTTAAATTAAATACTGTCGATTTTAAGAAATAGTGGTACTAAGTAAAACATTAATTAAAAATGGATAGATTTTACCACAAAGTGAATAATTAAATTACAATATAAATATTTACAAGTATTATACTATGGGTATTGCAACAACGACGTTTAAATTTAAGAAAATCATGTAATTTTTTTAACCATTTCTTTAATGGAAACAATAATAATACTAGTAGCTGTCTGTTCTTTTAAAAAATATATTTAACTGTGCTTTAAACAATTTCTACTACTACCATCACGCCGTTTCCCCGCAGGGGTAGGCAGAGAAGATGTAACGCCACACTCTTCTGTCCTGACATACACTTCTAGATTCCTTAACATCTAGTCATATATGCCCTCCGATTACGCTGACTTTTGACACCACCAGATTTAAGATTCTGATTGATCTGTTCGTGCCAAGTCTTTTTCGGCCTTCCTCGTTCTGTTTCCGCTCACAGTCGCCTTATATACTTTATTAGTCATTCTCTCGATATCCATTCGCTTCACATGTCTATACCACATTAAATTACTTTTCTTAATCTTTTCAATTATCCTTAGTTCACCTTTTTAAAAATAAATTTAAACTAAGTAAATAATTTCAATTAATTAAATTCAATAAATGATTTTTAAACAAAAAAAATTTTGACTTTTAAATAAAAAGGTTGTCCATATATATTTTTTAATAGTTAAGAAAAATGAACACTTTAAAACGCGTCACGAAATTTTGATTTGTAACAATACTGATTTTTATATTTCGTTTAAAATAAAATACTAACAAATAAAGTTAAAGCTGTTTACAGTGAGTCAGCCTCCGCAGTGTAGTGGTAAGCATATACGACTGCCAAACTGGGTCTCAGATTCGATTCTCAGTGGGGTCACAATTAATATTTGTAATTTTTCACTCTTATGCTTATTTAATATTACTCTGAGCTGGTACCTGAATGGCAAAGCTAATCACCTTTTCTTCTTCATGTGATCAACTACCGAGAAAATACTGTTTTATTCGAAGTGCCTTACGCACTAATGCGTGCAGATCTTCTTCATCTTCTTGCTCAATGCTGAGCGTCGTGGTCTTCTGGAATGTCAGGCACTTGTCGCACAAGTCCTCTCCATTCTTCCCGGTCCTGGGCCAACTTGATGGCAGCGTTTAGCGAGGATCCGGTTAATTCCTTTATTTGGTCTGTCCATCTTGTTGGAGACCGTCCTCTTGCCCGCTTGCCTTCAACTGTACCTGTTACTACCAGTTTTTCAAGACTCTTCTCGTTCTTTCTGGCGATATGCCCAAAGTAGGACAGAATCCTTTTCCTGCAAGTCGTGGAGAGTCTTTCTGTCACTGACAGTTCGCGGAGAATGGAGACGTTTGTGCGTCTTGCAGTCCAAGGAATGCGCAGCATCCTCCTCCAGCACCACATTTCAAACACATCCAGCATATGTCTTTCCTTTTTCCTCAGTGTCCATGTTTCCACTCCATACAGCGCAATGGAGAATACAAGAGATTTCACTAGACGGGTTTTCGTTTTCCTCAGTATGGACCGATTTTTCCATATCTTCGCCAGACTAGACATTGCTGATTTTGCCATTCCAATTCTTCTCCGGATTTCTGCTTCACAGCCTCCGTCTTTAGAAATGAGTGCACCTAAATAGATAAAGTCGTCGACTTCTTCATAATCCCTTAAAGAATTGTTCCTTATCAGGGTGCCGAATCGGTCAATGACAAGAACCTTGGTTTTACTTTTGTTTATTTGAAGTCCTAAATGCTGACTTTCTATTTCGACTCTATGGAGGAGTTCAGCCATTTCGTCCTCATTGTTGGCTAATAGCGTTGTGTCGTCTGCAAACCTTATATTGGAGATCTTTTTGCCCCCTACTGATACGCCACCTTCCCACCCGTCTAGTACTTTCCTCATTATATATTCTCCATATATATTGAAGAGATCAGGAGACAGTATACACCCTTGTCTCACGCCTTTTTGTACTTGAAATGACTCTGAGAGGAAATTATCAACTCTTACCGATGCCAAATTTTGTACGTATAAGTTGTGAATAAGAACTATCAACTGTCTCGGTACACCCATTGCTTCCAAAACCTTCCACAGGCAATTCCAATTCACGCAGTCAAAAGCCTAGAAATTATCTAGAAAAGCGTGCAGATAAAAGATATAAAAAGAGGAAATTGGAATAATTGTTTTAATAATACACGGCTCACTAAAAAAAGCAACAATAAAATACCTGATATTTGAACTTTTAACTGTAATAAACAATTCGCCGTCATACAAAAAATTTGACAATTTACAACACTGTGATATTTTCGCTAAAGGCATTGTATTTTATTTTACAAATATCTCTTTTTGTGTAAGGTAAAGCGGATAGTTTTATTTTTAAGAAATATCAGCTTATCATATCAAAATTTCAGATTTTTCAAATTGTTGCTTTGGGTTAAGCCACATGTACATACATTGTTTTCCTAAATATAAAAATTATACTTTGTTTAAGACCATTTTTTGAGTTAATTTATGCAAACACGACTAGTTTCGAGAATACCAGATGTTCTTATCAACAGGCCAAAGCGCTATTATTTTTTTAAAATATTTATTGATTTTGTATTTTCACCCACTGATGAGAACAACTGTCATGTTAATAACATGTTGAGTGTATTCAAATACTTGTTCACAAATCTGAATTATCTAGAAATTCGAGGTTTTTTTTGACATCTCAACAAGAAGATGAGGAAGATGAGGTAGATGAAGAAAAATATGGAAGTCTGGGCATTTACAGGCATGAACACATATATATATATATATATATATATATATATATATATATATATATATATATATATATATATATATATATATATATATATATATATATATTTATATAAATATTTATATGTATATATATATATATATATATATATATATATATATATATATATATATATATATATATATATATATATATATATATATATATATATATATATATATATATATATATATATATATATATATATATATATATATATATATATATATATATATATATATATACATATATATATATATATATGTATATATTTATATATATATATATAAATATATATATATATATATATATATATATATATATATATATATATATATATATATAAATATATATATATATAAATATATATATATATATATATAAATATATATATATATATATATATTTATATATATATATATATATATATATATATATATATTTATACATATACTGTATTAGGATCAGACCAACATTCGACCCAAATTAAGTGTCATTTGCTTCATTCTCTAAAGGTTTTTCGTATCTCGACTGCAGCCCTTAAAATGAAAAAAAACCCTTTTACAGTTACGACAAATATATTTCTAAAATTTGGAGTCAATTAAGCACGTAGTTCCCGAGATTAGGGGTATCGAACATCTTCAAGAAAATTTTTGCATATCAAGATTTCTTACAAATTCTAGTACCTAGTCTAGTATTGGTAAAGGGTTAAAATCCCTACGTCTTTTCACCTTCTCAATAGTTAGTTGAAGGGGTTTTCAAGACCCATGGCTTTTGGATATATGATGATAAGTACTTACGAACATATATAGCTATGTTACAATGATTAAAGAAAACACTTGTTTTTTACCACTTCAGTTTTATTATAGACTATAAACTTCCATCATTCAGGTCTGTATAATAACTAAATTATTAACTATAATATTAGTTATTATACAGACCTGAATGATGGAAGTTTAACTTCTGAAACATGTAGTCTATAATAAAACTCAAGTGGTAAAAAACAAGTGTTTTCTTTAATCATTGTAACATGTCTTACCACAAAGTTAATACCGAAACAATAAATAAAATATAGCTATGCTATAAAAAAAGGCTTTAGGAGGTTAAGCCTAATGGGTCATCAATAATAAAGGTTTATCTGGTAGTAATTTTAATATGCGAGTGTCATAATATTTAGAAAAAAGTTTTTCATGTATCTAACGTATGTATTATTCAAGCTTATAACATAAAATTTGACATTTTCCAACCAAATTAGACGCCTAACAAATGGCTTGTCTCACATGTTAGAGTAATGAAAATCTACATTACCAATAAAATTAAATTGTTTTCAAATGCAAACAGCAATATACTAACAGCATTTTAAGTAGTAAAGTGACAAGATGACGAGAACATCAGCTAAAGATATTATGTTTTTACAAAGGTTCATTATTCTGTTATTTATTAACTTTTTAAAATAACCATGATGATTTTTTTATAAAACACTCGAAAAAGACCATTTTTCGAGTTTATTGTAAACACAACTAGTTTCGAGAACATTTGCAACACAAAAAAAACTCAAAAAGTCATACCAAGCAAGCATTTTATTTTAATATTTTAATCATTATTCTTTGTTATTATCTGTTTTTCCGGACGTATCAGATACTATTTCAGAACCTCAGGGCACACAGTTTTGTATTTCTTTTTTAAGAAAAAAATTCTTAATTTTATTATTTTGTAATAAATTCAATTTGATTTGAAATGATTCAAAGAATATGGTTTTATTCAATTTGTCACGTGATATGTAAATTATATTTTTCATCTCATAATTTGTTACCATGACGCTATGAATAGTTACCCCCTACAATTTACCCCTTACAACTGAGACATCGACTGAAATTATTATTTTGCGATGTGATTACAAGGCAAAATAACTCAGAAACAGGGTACTAACATCATGGCATCATGCTGGAGAATATATGTATTTTTGAATTGGAACTGGTAATTACACGGCATAATAAGTCAATATTACCGTATGAGCTTTGTAATAAGCGTGAAAATCTAGAAAATTCAAAACGTGAAAGTGAAAATCCGTCTTTTTGAGTATCTTTTTGAGGAAATTCAAATTCCTTTTTTTATATCGATAACTGTAAATCCATCAATTGATTCAGCAGTTGTTATCATACATATAGGTGCATATTTAATTGATTAAATAACCACTTTTTCTTCAAATTTATTGTGACACATCGCTCACTCCTTTCAAGAACGTCATAAATAAAAAAAACTTGATTTTTCAGGAGAACGTTTTTAAAGTTCAAACTTAAAATACAATGTATTAAAAATAAATATCAAGCCACTTATTTAACTTTTTACTGTGCAACAGATCTTTTTAGGTAAAACCTGAATATTTGTTCTCCATTCGAAAAATATTAAGCATATTTAAAAAAATAATTAAACAATACCTTTTCTTCAAAATGCAAAAATAACACTTTCTGCCCTGTAGCGGGTAAATATTAAGTTAAAAATATGCCACTTTTGCTGGGATATAGTACATTTTCTGGGCATTACGAAAACATACACAACTCAAAAATGACAATTTTTTATTTATGACGTTCTTGAAAGGAGTGAGCGACATGTTTCGATGAATTCCGCATCATTTTCACATACCAATAATTTTACATTGTTCACAAATCTAGGTTTCTCTACTTATTTTTACATTATGACATCTCAATATAAATGAAAAATGATAACACCCATTCAATACCCAGACATCAATATATAAAAAATATACTCGTAAAACAAAAATATAATGTAGTGTGTTTATTAATCATGACTAAAATTGTTAATATTACACGTGTATATCACTTAAACCAGCCCATTACAGGTGTCAAGCCTTGAAAATACCCACATTTTTAAAGTTTTGGAAATCGGCACCATCTATGATTGAGTAGAGTTAG
Source organism: Brachycentrus maculatus (assembly GCF_059751285.1). Lineage (NCBI taxonomy): Eukaryota > Metazoa > Arthropoda > Insecta > Trichoptera > Brachycentridae > Brachycentrus > Brachycentrus maculatus. The sequence continues at coordinate 43,595 of NW_028281681.1, read as the reverse complement.
TTTTACAATAGATTTATGCAATATAGTAAGATTCTTCTCGAATTATATTACATACGAGGAGACGCTTGAAAAAAATCAACTATTTTTCGACCAGTGGGTAATTCACAATATTTTGAGTTTCCAAATTTTGGTTCATTTATCTAGGTTTGTCCACTTTTTATATTGATCTTAGCATAGACTGCACGATCAGGTATGTCAAACACTTGAAAGTAGTCAGGTTAGGAGTCGTAATAATCGGCGGGTATGTATGAGGAGATGCATGTACGTGGAAGAGGCGAAGAATGTTTGCAAAGACAGAGTGGTGTGGCGTTCTATTCTCTCTGCCTAAACCTGCGGCGTGATGGTTAGTTAGTTAGTTAATTTTTTAGATAAAGAAGAGGAGCAAGAGTAAAAATATTGAATACAGAAAATAAAGGTTTTAGACAAGATGAAAAAAAAATATATTGAAAAAGCCCTAAAAATAACATTTCTTTGATAATTGGGCAAATTAATTTTCCTTACAGTCTACTTTTTGATTGGCAACAATAATTAAACAAGATTTGTCACGTCCTACTTTAAACCCTGCCCACTACTTTCAACCTTCATAATCCTGACCTATTTTAAATAACATCGTTAGTGCGTGTCAGACTTCGGCCTTTAGTGCATGTTATTCCGCAATCCTTAGTGCATGTTGGTCCTGGGGTCAACCAAAACGCACGTTATTATTATTTTGTGTAGTTATAAATGCTTAAATACTGCCATCGTAGTGACATGTAGTATTGTTTGCATGGTGGTGTAGCTATTATTCTGACGAAGAGACGGGTACGTTTTGAAACAGGTATACTAAAATTTCGGTATTTAGTATTTATATACTAACATAACTAATATTTTTTATTTATTGTTTCGGCATTCACTTTGTGGTAAGACATGATGAAATTAAACGCTTAAAATAAATCGCTTGTTTTTTAACACTTGACTTTTATTTATTTTATTTTAACGACTAGTTTTAGGTCCATCTTTAGGTCTAAATATAAAGTTTATATTTAGACCTAAAGATGGAAGTACAGCTTTCGAAACTAGTCGTTAAAATGAAATAAATATAAACTTTATAAAATAAAGCAACATTTTTTTAACCACTTCTTATTGGTACACTTTTTCCAACCAGTTTCAACAAGAACCTTGCCATCATCAGGGTTTATGTACTAATTCTAAAACATTGAAATACTCAAAGTTAGGTTATAGATAATTTCCCTTGCCTTGCGATACCAAAAACTTCCACGCACTCGTACACCATATGAAAATGTGATTTAAAAATTTTATTTAAAAAACGGGAAAAAAAACTCCTAAATGTTGCTTTTATTGAGCATTGCACAGCGAATACGTCATAACCGACATCATCAAACCAATTTGATGATCTCGGTTACGCGAAACCAGGTTGCTGGTCAAATGAAATTCATGTCGAAAAGGTTACATAGTTGTTATTTTATTATATCAAAATGCAGATCCACCAAGAAATATCTTAAATCTATTAAAAAATATACTTCAAGTGGTACAAACAAGTGTTTTCTTTTTAATTACTAATATTTTTGTTTTAAAAAGTACAAAAACAATTTATTTGGACGTTGGGACCATTAATTTATCCAAATTTATTCATCTTGGGGAGCTATTGGTCAATGAACTTGTAATCTCTTCAATCGTGAACTGAATTTAAAATTGTCACAATTTATCGCAACGAAATTGTACGGCCTACAAATTTTCCGGAGGTGGTTTCAAATCTAAAGTTAGAATGTGAAATTATTTTGCCTATTTTTGTGAAAATATCGTACAAAGCTTAAATTTTTATGATATTATTTTTTACATATCGCTCACTCCTTTCAAGAACGTCATAAATCAAAAAACTTGATTTTTCAGGAGAACGTTTCTAAAGTTTAAGAGTATAATACAATGTATTAAAAATAAATAAATATCAAGCAACTTATTTAACTTTTTACTGTGCAACAGATTTTTTTTGGTAAAATCTGAATTTTTTTCTCCATTTGAAAAATATTTAGTTTTTTGAAAAAAATAATTAAACAATGCCTTTTCTTTAAAATGCAAAAACAACACTTTCTGCTCTGTAGCGGTTAAATATTAAGTTAAAAATATGCCACTTTTGCTGGGATATAGTGAATTTTCTGGACATTCCGAAAACACGCACAACTGAAAATTTACATTTTTTTATTTATGACGTTCTTGAAAGGAGTGAGCGAAATGACATAACATAATTTACTTTTATATTTTCTTACAAAAATGTTAGTTATATTAGTATTTAACCACTTAGGGGAGAGTGCCCATGGATGGGACGTTTTTGATTTTGCCTCTCTAGTTCTTCTCTGTAAAATAAATCACAAAAAGTAAACGTGGTTTTCTTTATTCAATCTTTTAGCTACAAATATGCCATACTTTGTTTTCTAAAAAAATTAACCTAACTGCCTGAAAAATCGATTTCAAATAATGTCCTAAAATGTCCCATTCATAAACACCCTCCCATGAGAGGGACACCAGTATACCACGAATGGGACATTAATTAAAATGCTAGATTGATGGAATAATTATATTTTAAAACAAAAATCATATGTAGACACTTTCGTATAATACGTAGACACATGTAAAAGAAATTTTATTAAACATTTTTGCAACATTTTTGGCAAAAAATTTTTTTTTTCATGGGACACAAAATTTACATTTAAGCCATTGCATAAAACTATATTGATATTCTACTTCACATATGTGACACTTATTATCCTCTTTTCCTTTTGTTTTTGTCAGTGATACACCTTCTATTTCAACTGATTTATCTGAACTGATCTCTGTCATCACTCATTGAAATATTTTGTTGAAAACTGAGTTTTTTTAAAAACTCTTTTAGCGTTAGGCTTATTTTATGGTCTATCTATAGGTTTTCATTTTCCATTCTTCAATAATTGTATTTTCAAAAACTTGTCCTTTTCTGAAGTGTCAGATATTATACTTGATTTCCCCTTGCTGATTTATTACTGTACTGTAGAACATATTCTTCCAGCTGAATTTAAATACGTGGAAAGTATTTCTTCTCGCTTCAGACTAAACTAACTAACTAAAAAAACTAACTTACCATCACGCCGCTTCCCCGCAGGGATAGGTAGAAAGAATATAACGCCACACCACTCTGTCTTTGCAAACATTCTTTTCGCCTCTTCCACGTTCATGCATCTCCTCACTCATACCCGCCGATTGTTACGACTCCTAACCTGACCACTTGCAACTATTTGGCTTACCTGATCGTGCCATGTTTTTCTCAGTCTTCCTCTGCTCCTTTTTCCAACAACATTCGCCTAGTAAATTTGTTTAACCGTTTTATCCTCACTCATTCGTTCTACATGTCCAAACCATCTCAACACATTTTTCTTAATTTTATCGATTATGCTTATCTCAGCTCTGCATTCCTTCCTTATTTCACTATTCGAACATCTATCATACATCGTTTTGTCGCACATTCTTCTGAGAGATCGCATTTCGACTGCATTCAGTCTACTTTCATCCTTATTTTGCCAACTCCATGTTTCACTTCCATACATTAGAGTTAGAACCAGGACTCCGTTATGCACTGCCAGTTTAGCTTCCGCTGATAGACTCTTTTATTTCCTATCAGCCTTTACTTGTTTGACATGTCTATAAAGAGAAGATTTTTCTATTGCTTATGTTTTTGCAACCGACCTAATATTTTGCTTTTATTTAAAACCTCTTCTACAGCAGCTTCAATTAGAACGTTGGTGATTGATGGTTGGTGAACGATGCCGTGTTTTTGGCATTATAACCTAAAAACAATATAATGTTTACAATGCGTGTAATACAAACGAGTACAAACGATTTTTAATATAAATTAAAAGTATTCGCCATGAATGGGGCAATTTTTCCTTGAGTGGGACCGTCCCATTTATGATCACTGCGCACGTCCCATTCAAGGAAATGCGTGATTTTTAGAAAAATAGATAAATCGATACATTTATTCTAAAGTAAATTTGATGAAACATACTTTATAATATCCTGAGAGAACCAACTTAAATAATTGTATATATCAATTGCAGCACTTATTATAACCTATATGTACAAACAAAATCAAATTGCAATATATAATTTACTTTTTGACGCAAAAAAATTGTAACACGTCTTACTCGCTTCACTGTCAGTCGAGAACTGAGGTTTGAGGATTAATTTGTCTAATATCGTAGCGTTAATGTTGGGTAATTTTTAATTTTTTTTTTGTAACAATAGTTTGGGCTGGAGGACGATTGTCCCATTCATCCTCTGTCCCACTCATGGGCACTCTCCCCTACTGAGATTTTCATGTCTAACGGTTTCGAGACGTACCCGTCTCTTCGTCAGGAGAGTGGCATTATATTAATCACCCTATCGAAAGATGTAATAATTTTTGCAAATTGCGTCGTACATCAATCTTATTTGATATTTGTGAACTAAATAGCTGCAGAATAACAAAAATTTTAGATTGATGCTAAATTAATTACCCAATTTTGTTTTTGAATAACATTTAATTTAAAAAAAATGTATTTTCAGTTATGGAAATCTTTATTTGGGTTTTTTTATTGTTAATAAAAGATGAATTACTGTAGCCGTCTAGTTCACAAATATCTAATTTGATTGACTTACGACACCGTTTGCAAAAATCAAAACATCTTCCGATAGGGTGATTTAGTTTTTTGCCACCATCTATATCATATAGAATTTTCTCTAGCCTCCCACAAGACTGAAGATGTTGGTAACGATGAAACCCGATCACTGCTCGCAGACGTTAAACTATTCCCAGATTTGTACTCTAAATATTACACGACCGCACCGCTTTATGATGGTCTATAGGCCTAATAGGATACATTTTACGAGGGTAACATGATCCAGTTTACTCGAATAAAGCTTATTTCGTTAAAATATCTTCGGTACATTCTGGTTTTTCTTTTGAAAATCTGAAGCAAGCACAAAACTTCTTTGAAATGAGAGCTCAAAAGCTAATGATCAATATTTGAAGACTGAACTTTTTTAAACTTACGTTTTTCATCTTATAACTTAAACAAAAAGAAAGTTAGCTGTATAAGTTGCTTGTGTGAGCTCTATTCCGTATTTGAATAAAAACGTAGATTGATGCTCTATCACGTTTGTAATAAAACAAATGTAGCTTGATTCCCTTTTTCATATTCGTAATATATCAAATGTAGCTTGATGCCCTATTATCATCTTCGTAAAATATCAAATGAAGCTAGATGCCCTATTATCATCTTCGTAATAAATCAAATGTAGCTTGATGCCCTATTATCACCTTCGTAATATATCAAATGTAGCTTGATGCCCTATTATCACCTTCGTAATATATCAAATGTAGCTTGATGCACTATTATCATATTTGTAATAAAATAAATGTAGCTTGATGCCCTATTATCATCTTTATAATTAATCAAATGTAGCTTGATGCCCTATTATCATCTTTGTAATATATCAAATTTTGCTTGTTGCCCTATTATCATCTTTGTAATAAAATAAATGTAGCTTGATGCCCTATTATCATCTTTATAATTAATCAAATGTAGCTTGATGCCCTATTATCATCTTTGTAATAAAATAAATGTAGCTTGATGCCCTATTATCATCTTCGTAAAATATCAAATTGTTTTTGATGCCCTATTATCTTGTTTGTAATATATCAAGTGCTGTTTGATGCCCTATTATGCCTATGTTCATCAAATATCATATGCAGCTTGATTCCTATTATCATTTTTGAACCACATTCCATTTAATCAAGCAAGACATATGAATTTCATTGTCTTTTATCAATTACTTTAAAATGTTGGAAACATTTTAGTATAAGACTTATTTTATTTAATTCACTAAAACTTGTGCAATGTTTTTACATTCCGATATCATTTTCAACTTAGTAAATGTCACTCTTCGTCAAAAACTCATTTAAACGTCATCATGTCTCTTACAAAAATACTCTGCAGACACGAATCAACTATAAAGTACTTGCGTCGTCACAAAACAAAACGTTTCTAAATGATATTGTGCGACGTGTGACATCTTTTCACTCATGACCGTACTTTATAGTATGATAATTTAAATATAAATTTAAAACTCTCGTATAATACCATCCGCCTCCGTAGTATAATTGTCAGCACGCTCAGCTACTCTACTGGAGGTCCCGGGATCAATTCCCAGGAGGAGTTGAAATAAATATAGGTGATTTTTTCACTGTAATATTTATTCATAATAACCCTTGACTGGCACCTGAAGCGGAGGGCTGATCACCTCTTATTCATGTGATAACGATCGAGATAAACTGCGTTTATGATACAATGCCTTATACACCATCGGGCGCAGATGAGAGTTAGAGTATAAGACCTATTTTGAATTTATTAATGTTGGTAAAGTTGACCAGTTTTGAGAACTACACATGTTGTTATCAAAAGGTAAAAATACAAACTTTATTTAATGAGATGCGAATCTCTTGATAAGAACATCTGTAATTTGAGTTGTGTTAACATAAAAAAGTGGTCTTGTATTTGTGTTTTTTTGTTATATTTCAATCATTTTGTTTTTTTACAAAAAAAAACTTATCAGGTATGCATACAGCATTAATAAAGATTGACGAAGCGGTGAATGCAATATTCGAAACGTCAGCCGTATTTTGTTAACAAAAACGTAGTTATAATAAAACGAATAAAAATTATGGGCAAAAAAAAACATGTAAAAGAGTGTGTAAAACAATTTATTAAATACATTGAGAAAAGAAACAAACAAAATTGAAATTAAAACCCGCAAAAAATACTATAAAAAATGGTGTTATAAATAAATTGTAATTCATATTGGAGAGATGATGCTGGAAGGTCAGATCATTGTACTTATTACCATCGCATATACAGGATGATGAAAAATACAATTTATGAAAGAATAAATTAGATACTAACTAAAAAACGATCACGAAGCTTCTCCACAGAGGTAGGCAGAGAGAATATAACGCTTTATTATTTATTGATTCGGCATTAACTTTGTGGAATGACATGATTATTTCAATTAAATTAAACACTTGAATAATGCAATGAATTGAGTTTTATTTTTATTTACGACTAGTTTCGAAAACGACAATTGTTTTCATCTTCTGGTACAAATTAAAACATTTAATTTGTACTAGAAGATAAAAACAATTGTCGTTTTCGAAACTAGTCGTATATATAAATAAAACTCATTAAAGTGGTATATTCAAGTGTTTAATTTAATAAGATAACCAAATTAAATATGTAAGTATTAATATCTATATATTAGTATTTTAATTATTATTCGAATGAGTGAGGAAAGAACGGTAAAACAAATTTATGAGGCGAATGTTAGTGGGAAAAGAATTAAAATAAAAGAATATAACGCCACACCACCCTGTCTTTGCAAACATTATTCACCTCTTCCACGTTCATGCATCTCCTTATACATACCCGCCGATTATTTCGACTCTTAACCTGACCGCTTTCAAGTGTTGGCATACCTGATTGTGACAAGTTTTTCTCGGTTTTCCTCTGCTCTGTTTTCCAACTACATTCGCCTGACTCGTCAATAGGTAAAAATACAAAAACAAATAAGCACTGTCTGTATTTTCACCTGTTAATGGTTAATATCAACACCTGTAGTTTATTTTAGTTTTTGTTAGAAAAACATAAATCTACGAGTACTTAATGATCTTAAAACCTTGTATATAATAAGCACGGTAAATAATAAATTTAATTCACATCTCAAAAAACACCTGTGGTTTTCGAAGCTAGTTTTAATATTAATAAACTCGAGAAGTCATTTGAAATAAGTGTTTTATTTTTATATTTACATCGTTTTGTTACTCTTTGAAAGCAATAATCAGTTTCTTTGTGGTACTGCAATTTGACAATTGAATAGTAAAAAATAAAAGAGACTAGTATTTTTTCCACTTTATTTCATTTGACGAGTGAATGAGTTTCGGTGTCACGTGTATCGTCAGATTAGTGATGCTGACGATACTTACAATGATAAATATAACACAGATGATATAAAATATATTTCAAAACTTTATAAAATAACCTTGTCATCATCAGGGTTTATGTACTAATTCTGAAACATTAAAATACTCATAGTTAGTATTACAATGTTTTAGAATTAGTACATAAACCCTGATGATAACAAGCTTCTCGTCGAAACCGGTTGGAGAAAAAGTGTACCAAGAAAAAAAGTGGTTAAAAATAAAGTTGTTTTACTTTATAAAGTTTATAAAATGTGCCATAAAGTAGCTGCGAAAAATATTCAAGAAAATATATCTTAATTTGGTATGGAACATATTCAGTTAACTTTAAATTCCTGGTGATATTTAATGTACAAAATCGTTTTATACGTTGAGTTGTCTACACTTAATTTCAATTTAGCTATAATAATGGTAGATTTAAATAAATAACAAAAAAGTGTACTCAGAAAAGTACTCTATGCCTAACCAGAGTGTAAGAAGACACTATTAAAAATGTCAACATAAGTGATGTAAACGAAACATGAAGGTTTAAAACAGCGTTGTTTGGAAAGAGGTAAAAACAAAGAAGAGTGATTAGGAATCAATGGAATGGAAGCAATGTTTTTGACGTTTCACGGAAGTACTCGTATTACACGAGAAAGCTCCTTCACATTTTATACAATGAGGAAAGTTCAATTTAAGAGGGAAACTTTCGTGAAACAAATTTACTTGTTCTAACCGCTGTATTCAACAAATCTTTGTCAGCGCTGATATCGCTTATCAGTCTACGTTAAAATCTAACTTTAAACTTAAATAATCAACTATCACGCCGCTTCTTTGCAGGGGTAGGCAGAGAGTATTCAGAATAGAATACTAATATTATTTTGAGAAATAAAAGTACTTCGTTTTTTTATCCACCCACATTTTTATTAACAACCAACTTATTTCGGCAACAACCTGTTGCCCTTATGGCGGGTTGCCGTTTTTTGAGCTTATGTAGGTGACATGTTGCCGTGTTTCGTGATCACGCTAGATGGTCACGTTTTTAATATAATGAGGAAATGCCAGAATGAAATTAAAGAATGTTGTACTCACAGTTAGTCCTTTTATTTATATAAGTGCGATTACACTGGAATCAGATAATTACAAAATACTTAATACTCTATATATATAAATTAAAGAAGCAAAATGAAAGTCGCAATTAACCCACGACTCCCCCTAGGGTCCACATGGGCCAGAAATTAAAACAAAACAAAAAACAAAAAAAAATAATAAAAAAAAAAAAAATATATATATATATATATATATATATATATATATATATATATATATATATATATATATATATATATATATATATATATATATATATATATATATATATATATATATATATATATATATATATATATATATATATATATATATATATATATATATATATATATATATATATATATATATATATATATATATATATATATATATATATATATATATATATATATATATATATGTAGGAAGTTTGAAATAACGGAATACATGTAAACTGGTATGAAGCAGTATTGTCAGTGTTACAAAAGAAGTGTTGCCAGCCTAAAAAAAATAAACGGTAGTCGAGCAATAATCAATAATATAATGCTTTATATTTGGGCCCATATGGACCCCGTGGACATTGGAGGGGTTTCCATGGCCTGGGTAGTCAAGAGTTAATATATTACCTCATATATACCCTATGATTATTCTGACTCATGTCCTGCTAACATCTTCTTTTTCCTGGCTCCATCCTAACTTATCCTCATTGTAGACTGTTGGGGTAGATCGTTCATCATCTAGGTCACAACATACAACGTCACCTAGGTCATGCCTTCGAATCATGTTATCTTTCTGTAGCATCCGTGTGTTTTTGGGTCTTCCTCTAGATGTCTTTCTAGGAAGATCCATAACGATCGCCTGGTTTACAATGTGTTTAGGTTTTCTGCGTCGTATGTGCCCATACCATCTCAATTGCCTTTTCGCTGACTCCTTTAAGAACGTCATAAATAAATAAATAAACATTTTCAATTCTCAGTTGTACATGTTTTCGGAATGCCTAGAAAATGTACTATATCCCAGCAAAAGCAATATATTTTAAACTTAATATTTACCCGCTACAGGGCAGAAAGTGTTGTTTTTGCATTTCGAAGAAAAGGTATTGTTTAATTATTTTTTTTAATATATTTAATATTTTTCAAATGGAGGAAAAACCTTCAGGTTTTACCTAAAAAGATCTGTTGCACAGTAAAAAGTTCAATAAGTGGCTTGATATTTATTTTTAGTAAATTGTGTTATATTTTTAACTTTAAAAGCGTTCTCCTGAAATATCAAGTTTTTTGATTTATGACGTTCTTGAAAGGAGTGAGCGAAGTGGCTTGATATTTATTTGTAATGCATTGTATTTTATTTTTTAATTTTAAAAGCGTTCTCCTGAAAAATCTAGTTTTATTTTTAAACGTTTTTGAAAGGAGTGAGCGTTTTGACTACCGCACTATTGATGCAAGTTACACCCAGGCTTTCATGAATACGTAAACTCTTTACGTCTCTCTCTCGCACGACCACATTAAAGTTTTGAAGTACTTCTTCTTTTTCTTCGATGTTTTTCTGCTCCTATTTCAAATACAGTTGCCTCTTTTTTTAAATGTCCTTTCTCAATTCATTCCTTCAACATGTCCAAACCATCTGATCACACCTTTTTTGTAGTGTCTAAGAAATCTTAATACTTTATTCTTGTTTGTGCCACACATTTAAAATGAATCAAGTATTCAAATGACATTTTCCCACCATCTTTTATCGTCAAACTACTCACAGTTATTTTGAATGAAAACATAAATTTTCTTTTTACGAATATATCCCAAACATTTAACATAGCAAAAACTAGTAGCAAAACTAAAAAAGTCTCTACACCTCATTTTTTTCATTAAGCTTTTGAACGATTTTTTTGCATGAAATACGAATATAAAATGATACAAATATTGTTTTCATTCCTTTGTAATGTGAAAAACTGCCTTGAGAGGTTGCCAGAAATAACATACAAATGCTGAGCTTTATGCTCAACAAAGGTACAGAAATTTGGGCGAAAAAATAAATCCGTTTTGACAAAGAATCGCTTTTATCTGTGTTAATACATTCACGTAAAACAGAAATAGGCAACCTTTCTTATATCTAAATTGTCATTCTGTCTAGTCAAGTGCGGAAAAAATATTAAAAACAATAAAGAAATGTCACTCATTTGACTCACATCCGCTCAAATTAGTACACTCAGTCACATACAAAGGTCAAATCATGAACAATTAAGACAGTTAATTTTTTGAACCCTTATCCGCACACCAATGGTGCATAGGGCACTGCAACATGTCAACGCAGTGTTATGGTTAAAGGTGATGAGCCCCCCGCTTCAGGTAATATTTAATAAATATTAGAGTAAAAAACACCATTAAGACCCTTAAAACCCTTGACTTCTCTTCCCTGGAAGTCGAACCCATGACCTCCAGAACGGTAACCGAGCGTGCTGACCATTACACTACGGAGGCAGAAGACAAAATTCAGAATTCAAAATTAAATAAAAAAATTATTCCGATAAAGCATTGATAAATAATATGAATTTTCGAAATACATCACCATTATTATCTATTTTATTTAAATAAAACACTTCAATATACCACTTTAATGAGTTTTATTTATATTTACCACTAGTTTCGAAAACGACAGATGTTTTCATCTTCTGGTACAAATTAAAACTAACGAACTAAAATATATTTAGGTGTTTATATAGGTTAATAAATAAAATGAATATAGTGAATGTTGAACGTGTGTAATGTGATCACTTAACCAGCCTATGAAAGGTTTTACACTCTGTAAAAACCCAGACTACCATATTTTCTCAGTTCATGTTATGTACAAAAAATTATTAATAAAAATAATATAATATATGTATATATACTACTACTACTACCATCACGCCGTTTTCCCGCAGGAGTAGGCAGAGAGGATGGAACGCCACACTCTTCTGTCCTGACATACACTCCGCGCCTCCTTCACATCCATACATCTACTCATAAATGCCCTCTGTTAGGTTCTGATTGATCTGATCGTGCCAAGTCTTTTCGGTCGTCCACGTTCTGTTTTCCCTCTCACATTCGCCACATATATTTTCTTATGTGTGTGAGTTTGTGTGTGTGTGTGTGTGTGTGTGTATGTGTATGTTTAAATATTTTATAAAATGAACGAAAAAATATTGATGGAAGATGTTAGATAATTGCAAAATTTTATAAAAAGATTGACCTTGTATTTGAATTACGATACCATCATTATTGGCGTTGGTATTGTTAAACGATAATTGTATAGAATTTTCGAGATTGTTTTATCTATGGAAATTATTTATTAAGTGTGTTTCATACTTGGAGAAAACTATTCACACGCATATATGCTGCCAAAAATACAAATGATTTTTCTTGCAAAAGCGTGTAAATTTGTATCTATGTACTTATCCGAGATGATTGAAGACCGGAAAAATAGCTCGATAAACCGCATCCGGCCCGCGGGCCTTTGGTTGCCTATATATGGTGTAAAAGAACCAAATTCAATAAAATATACTTTCTTTTAGCTTCAAGCGTTTTTCCAAGGCAAAATATTAAAAGATTAAAACCATAATAAAACAATTTAAAAGCATCAAAAATATCATTTCTGAACAAAACTTGAATGATATTAAGAAGAGTGTGTATTAAAGCTTATAAACGCTTTACAAAAAATATGTTTGAAAATCTCATTACTCATTTGATGATGAAAACGTGTCCTCGGGGAATGAAGAGCCATTTTTTTCGATAGACGCTGTTCGCTTCTAAGGATATTATCATATTTTTTCTCAAGTTTTTATTTTTTTATTTCGCAAATAAAGGAAAAGTTTTCTTTGAATCAACCGATATACATTCACTTTTTTTTTACATCTCAACATAGATGAAGAAGCATTTACGGAGCTTATGACCTATCAAAGGCTGGTTAAGTAATCACTCTACATACGTGCAACATTCACCATTCTACCCATGATTGATAATCATACTACTCAAATTTTGGGAACACCAACATATTACGAAGGTGTGTTGAGATGGTTTAGACATGTGAAGCATGGAAGATGGCTTAGACATGCGGGAAGAAATAACTCTAAAACAAATTTATGAGACGAGTGTAGTTGAAAAAATTTGTAGAAGAAGACCGATGAAAACTTGGCAGGATCAGGTTTGTCAAATACTTGAAAGCAGTAGGTTCAAGAGTCAGAATAATCGGCGAATGTGTATGAGGAGATGCATAAATGTGGAGGAGGCGAATAATGGTTGTCAAGACAGAATAATGTGGCGTCTTATTCTCTCTGCTTACCCCTGCGGGGAAACGGCGTGATGGTTATTTAGTTAAATATGTAAATATATATGTGTTTAAATATAAATATATATAAATATATATATATTTATATATTTATATATATATATATATATATATATATATATATATATATATATATATATATATATATATATATATATATATATATATATATATATATATATATATATATTTATATATATATATATGTATATATATATATATAGATATATATATATATATATATATATATATATATATATATATATATATATATATATATTTATATATATATATATATATATACATACATATAAACATTTACATACAGCCCTGGCAATATCGCTCATTCCTTTCAAGAACGTCATAAATCAAAAAACTTGATTTTTCAGGAGAACGTTTTTAAAGTTTAAAAATATTATACAATGTATTAAAAATAAATATTAAGCCACTCATTGAACTTTTTACTGTGCAACAGATCTTTTTAGTTAAAACCTGAAGGTTTTTTCTCCATTTGAAAAATATTTAGTAGATTAAAAAAAAAAAACAATATCTTTTCTTCAAAATGCAAAAACAACACTTTCTGCCCTGTAGCGGGTAACTATTATGTTAAAAATATGCCTCTTTTGCTGGGATATAGTACATTTTCTGGGCAATCCGAAAACGTGCACAACTGAAAATTGACGATTTTTGATTTATGACGTTCTTGAAAGGAGTGAGCGATATGTATTAGGCACCTCCACAGAATTGGTTTATGCATTTATACACTACGACTCTTGGGATTCTTGCAATCACGACTATGGCTTTGTGTTGAATTGAGAAAATTCAGCATGGAGCCATCTATGTTGGATTGAGAAAATTCTTGTGAATGCATAGGTACATTGTCACGAGGTTTATGATATTTCTAGGGGTTCCAAAAAAATTACATTGTGGTTGGCAATCATGGGTAGAATAATGAATATTACAAATCGATCCCTTCAAGCAGCCTATTACAAGTCGTAAGCCCTACAAACACCCAGACTTCAATTTTCTTCTTCATCTACATTGTGATATCAAGATAATAACTCTGTTTATCTCTGTAATTGCCTTATTGTTTTCGGTATTTAATATCACATTTAATTACAATCTGAATTCTCTTCCTAAGTATTTATTTAACTTTGATCATTTTCATTCAATGAACTCCTATTCATTCCCCGTATCGTAAATTAGATATTATTAGGTGGATCATGAACCTTTGAAAATTTCCGGTACAAATTAATTCCATTCCAGTCTGCGAGCTTCATACCCTCTCATTATAAATTGTAATAACCCTAAGAAAATGAGAGTAAAATTTGTGGTACTATTGCAAAAAAGACACAAAATAGTTTATACGCTTAAAGTGCCATATCCAAAACACCCTATAATCAAAACATACCCTAGATAACTCATTACTCTTTGATTATTTTAAAAATTAAACACTTGTATAATATAATTTATGTTTGAAGCGCTAACTTGATGTTTTTATTTTCCATTTTATAATTAAAATGTAACTTTGTTTTAAAATCACTAACAAATATTTTATTTTAATTTAATTATAATGTCTTCTTGTTTCGAAGCGAACCACTTCTTTATCAAGACTGATTAATAAATCTGATAAAGAAGCGGTTAGCTTCGAAACCAGTAGACATTATAATTAGTACAAAGTTATAACAAAATATTTATAGTGATTTTAAAAAAAAGTTCAATTTTAATCATAACTTTTATAATACCACTTATTGAGTTCAATTTCACATAACGAACTTGTTTTTGGAACGAATTAAGTTCGTTGTGCCAAGCATCACTATAAAGAAAAAATAAAAAAAATGAAACTTGAGATATCGCCCACAGACAGTTATTCTGAAATACCCAACGGTACAATTTTAAGACCCCCCAAGCCTATAACATTTCAAACAACAAAAGGTCATACAGTATACTTACAAACGTTTGATGATACTGACTAAAGAATAGTAAAAAAAAAACACCTTAACAGACGAGCAATTTGATTTGGATAAAAACCTATGTTTTCATTAAAAGTATATTGTTGTAGTCCATATTCCAATAAGCTTAAAGCACTTCTACCCTAATAAAGACTAATATATCTGATAATCAGGACTTAATAATATAAAAATAATCTGTATGAAAAACAATACTGTATTAATTTCTTGTATTTTTTTGCTTATTTTGTGGCACATTTTATAAACTTTATTATCAGACTGGGATTGAGACAAAAATGCAGTTCCACCAACAAACAAACATAAATTTTATTTTTTGTGTTTATTTTAACCAGTTTAGACAAGCACCTTGTCTACTTCAGGGATGGATATGTACATATTTATCCCTGAATATGACAATGTGTTTGTTAAAAACGATGGTAAAAAATACCAAAAACAACTGACTTAAAACAAAGTTTGAGTTTTATTCTATAAAAAAACATAAATGTCCGTTTGTTCAAAATTTTAAATCTCCCAAAGGCAACCAGCAATTGCTTTGAAATTTTGACCGAATGTTACATTTAAATACGAGCGTGTTTTTATATGTAAGTACCCGTTATCACAGTTTTTATTTGTGACTTTTTTAAACACTGCTTTTTCGACACACTGGCACCGCCATCTGTTAAATGTTTCAGCAACACATGCAACACCAAATATTACCAATAGCGAACAGCGTACTTCTCAACAGTACTATTTCTTTAAATTTTCTATGTTTTCATTTTTATCGTGAGTTTTTAATATTCCCATTGCTTCATAAGTATTGTGAAATTAAACATATTAGGAATGTGTGCTCTCTGTTCTCTTTCTTTTCCATTTAACCAGACTGAGCCACAACATTACGTGGCCAGATACAGTTGGTATCAAATACAATTTTAAAATTTAAAAACGTAGTTTCAATATTATTACATAAATTAATAGATGAGAGAAATCTTTACCCAATATATTTTTTTAAATAAATACTTTTAAAAAAATTGTGTTATAAAATCATCATTTTTTATTTGGGTATATACTTATATGATTTTTATAACACAAAAATAAACCGATATTTTTTTTGTAGCTCTGAGTATTATACTTTTTTTGTTTTGTTTTATTAATTTGTACAATGCATAATTTTGTTGTTGCGCTGCCTTATTAAGGTAGTTCTGTAGTTCCGTTTTAACAAAAAAAAATATTTTCATTACAAGTAAAAATATATTTTTTAAATACCATTATATGTATTTATATATTTTTTATGGGTTATAGAATTATAAAAGTTTATAAAACAAAAATATATTTTTTGTCGTCCCTTAGCATTCATCTATAGAAACAACTTCCAAAACTTAATGTTACTTTTGCCTTTCCATTTCCATTGTTTTCCATTACTGTTGATTTAATATCCAAGTTATATTTAACGTTCAAATATGAAAATTCTTTAAGTTGTGCTTTAAATATGAATTTTAATAATATATTTTTCTAATGTTGGAAGTTGTTTATATTTTTTAAATAAATTTATTCGGTAGTCACAATGTGGTATTTTGCAAATGAAATTTAAATTTAATTGATAGTTATTAGTCAATTGAATTTAAATTTTATTCGAAAAAGTCCACTTTTTCTTAAAATATAATACGGTACGTGTTTCGATGCACTTCATATCATTTTCAAATACCGTACGGTTTACAGCATTTGAAAAGGATGCAGATGCAGTAAAACACATCTCTCAATAGATTTTCAAATAAAATGGCATTTTTCAAGTGAAATTGAAAATGAAAATTTGTAAACAATGACAAGAAAATTTCAATATAAATGTATGAGCAAAATTTCAATTTAAAATGCAGTGTCTGAAAATGTGAAACGTTACAGTAATATTAAAAATATAGGAAAATAGTTTCTTATTAATTAAGATTTTTTTACAACATTTTGAGTGTGTCCGAATTGGTTCATATATATAGAACTTCCAAGAATTTGAGTAGTGTGGTTGTCAATAATGGGTAGAATTGGTGAATGTTACACGTGTGTAAAGTGATCACTTAAACCAGCCTATGACGGTCGTCAGCCCCGTAAATGCCCAGACTTCCAAATTCTTCTTCATCTTTGATGAGATGTCAAAAAATAATACAAGATTTTTTTAATTCGTTTTTTTTTCTCATGCACATAATTAAAAATTACAAAATAAAAAAATTGCCCTCGCTGAGTTTTTTCATCCCTAGGGTACATTTTACAAAACTTATTTATTTAATTTATTTTTTGTAACCTCCAATTAAATACACCACAGCCGAATGATGCAACAGTCTATCTCTATTATCCATTAATGAATAGGTCTATTTTATGTTGTGTTTTTATTTTTGGTGACTTTTTGGTTAATGGAAGCGGGTTGTTCTTTATTGTAAATAATCTTTGTTCTTTTGACCAAAACAAAGGTTTTGTTTGATGTATTTCTGTGTTTTGATCTTGTAGTTCTTTATTTTTGATACAACAGTTTTTGTCTTATTTCTTCTTCTTCTTATTCTTGGTGTAGGCCTCGTGGCCTATTTTCAAGAGGGATTAGTCTCCTGCGATTTCGATTCCCAGCTGTCGAGCCATCTCTTTGGTGGTCTGCCCGTGAGTCGTCTACCTTGAGGCTGACCTTACAGTCCAATGTGAGGGAGTCTGGATAGTTCCATGCTCCTCACATGCGCATACCATTGTCTCCTTCGTTGCCTTCCCCATCTGACGACATCTAACGACAGTTTTTGTGTTCTTATTATATGCAAAAGTTGTTAAATTTCATCCTTTTTGTAAGCTTAATAAGACATATTTATAAAAGGGTGTGATAGAGTGGGTTTGTGGTTGAGACCAAAATCTGAATGAACGATTGTTCAATTTATAATTTTAACCAGCCAACGACATAACGCAAACTCTGTAAACAGCCAAATATCCATATCTTCTTCTTTTTCAAAACTTTATCCGCACCCCAGTGCTGCAAAGGGCACTGCATCATATAAACGCAGTATTGTCATGATCGTTATTAACACATGAAGGAAAGATGATCAGCCTTTTGCTTCAGGTAATATAAAATTAATATTACAGTGAAAAAATCACGGTAGCCAAGCGTGCTACCATTACACTACATTGGCGGACGATCTCCATATTACATTTCAATAGCATACTTTATTGATTGATATATCATTAAGTATATTGAATGTATTTTTAACGGAGTGATTTGAATAAAAAAACGAGATACAATTATGTTGCGTGAATAATGTCACCACCAAAATACGCCCGGTGATTGAGTAGTTAGTCAATTGATGAAATTTGGCGGACATTGTACGTATGCCGACAATAGCTAATGAAAACGGCACGCTTACAAAATACCAAGAGCGTCTCAAACCTTTCAGTAACGTACGTGTTGTCTAATTTTACATTTTATTACTTCATATTATAAAGGAGCGACAAATACATTAGCAGCTAGAAGTATGCAAAACTCTACTAATGTGCAAAGGCATATAGCCGTAAGTTGAAAACAGTAGTTTTGAGATAAACGAGTTTAAAATATAATTTATATTTGAAGCACTAACTTTTTGATTTTCCATTTTATAATTAAAATGTGTGTTTATTTTAAAATCACTATAAATATTTTATTTTAACTTAATTATTATGTCTACTGGTTTTGAAGATAACCGCTTCTTTATCAATACTGATTAATACTATAAATCAGTCTTCATAAAGAAGCGGTTAGCTTCGAAACCGGTAGACATTATAATTAAGTTATAATAAAATATTTATAGTGATTTTAAAACAAAGTTACATTTTAATTATAGAGTTTAAAGTAAACTTTTAATTACGCTTTTTTGCCAATATATATCAAATTAATACAATTTTGTGGCCTCTTGGATAATGAATATCTCGGTAAAGGAAAGAGATAGAGAAAAATCTGTGACTGTATAAAATAGAGGCCAGTTATAAGAATGCTTTGAGCCGTGTTACGCCAAGCAGCCGCAACTTGAGTCACGGCTAGTCGCCTTTACACATTAGTCTACCAAATTTGAGCACTGATAAGCGAAATTTATTTGACAACATTTTAAGTGTGTCCAAATACTTGTTCACAGATCTGGATTATCTCCATTATAGGCGTTATTTTTTTGGCATTTCATCATAGGTGAAGAAGCGTATGAAAGAATTTATTCATCTGTGTGGAGATGCCAAAACATATTTCCTATAATTGGAGATAATCCGGATGTGTGAACAAGTGTTTGGATATACTCAAAATGTTGTAAATAAATTTACTGGTCATATTATAAGCAAAAATAATAAAATGGAAAGGATATTTTGTAGCGTTTCTCATGTACGTGATTGTAATCCGGGATTTGGACTTCACATACAAATGAGAGAGTTTCTGCTCAATAAAAAGCTCTAGTAAAATTCTAATGATTCAAGCACTTTGTTTTGAATTCGAACAATATATATATAGCCGCGTAAATGCCCAGACTTCTATATTCTTCTTGAGTTGAGATGTCAATTTTTTTTAAATGACCTAATAAAAATCTGAATTTAGCTCTTCTTCGTGGGCTATAATATTTGTAATGATTGGTTTCTTTCTTTCATGGTTAGGCTCTATCCGACTCTATCCTCCGCTCGTCTCTTCAACTCGGTGTACCCGCTACAGTGAATGTCGAAGATATTTTGGTCCATGTAGGTTAAGCGGAGTATCCTCTGTTATTTTTTGCCTTCGTACATGCCTTCCGCAATCGTAAGAAGCTGGCCTGGGTGTCTTATATGATGGCCCATCCATTTGGCTCGCTGTTGTGTAACTTTATTTAGAAAGCATATAGACTCCCCAGCCCTGCTTAATACCTCGTTTTTCTCTAAATGTTCCGACCAATGAATCCCCTACATGCGTCTGTAGCACCACATCTCAAATACTCCCAGCTGCCTCCGTTCTGCCTTTCGAGTTAAGTATCGACGTCTTTTAAATAAATCGTCCATTAATACTGTTTTTTAATAAAAATTCTCATTATTGTTTATTCCGTTTTAGCTGAAATTTACTGCAAGACAACCCTTTGGGCGATTGTCCACTACTCGGAATTTGACCGTCCGGCAGTCCGGTTTTGAGAAATGAAAGCGACTACGACAGTTTAGTGTGATTGAATTTACATGTTCAATTTTTACCGATCAAGAGCACCGATCCGAATAAATATGGACAAAAGCACATGCCAATCCAAGCCAATCGTCGTTTTATAATGCTAACTAACGTGCCGGACGGTAGCATTCCGTGTAATTCCGTGTAGTGGACAAACGCCCTTTGTCTGTGAGGAATGTGTCAAAATTTACTTGGAAGGTTTTTTTACCATAAAAATAGGATTTTTTGGGAGGTAGATAACGTGGGAGACAAATTAAAACAAAAATGAAATACGTAATTAATTTTATAAATTGCCTTGTTACATTTTGAAAATCAAAATGAATTTTCAGCCAAAACAATATTTTAATAAAAACATTTTATATCACTGTAAAGCTTCGTTTCCTTAATATTCGAATTATTTTCAAATGAGATGTCTAACAACTTTTAACCAATTTTTAACAACTTCAAGAAAGCGTTTATTTGTTCTGAATTTTTTATTCATAAAAGCGCTGAGGAAATATACGAATAAACGCTTTAAACTTTTTCAATCTACCTTAATAAAGATAATAAATTACTCGCATTAAGATGTACCTAACAAAAAATGACAGCCATCCACATAATACCCATTGGATATTTTAAAGTAATTTTTGTTTAAAGTTTTTTATTACAATAATCAAAGTGTAATTTTACGGATTTGGCATATACCTTGTGGAATAACGTGATGATTTAAGTGTAAATATAAAAAAATTTAAATCTTTGCTGATTTTATTGAAAACACACACGACTGGTTTCAAGAATTACAGATATTTACAACATTTTGAGTGTGTCCAAATACTTGTTCACAAAATCTGGATTATCTCCAATTACAGAGATAATCCAGATTGTTGGACACACTCAAAATGTTGTAAATAAATTATCTGGTCAAATTAAAAGCTTAATAATAAAAATGAAAATGGTGTTTTCTGGCGTTTCTCATGTGTGTGATTATAATCCAGGATTCGGATCTCACATACTAATATAAGAGTTTCTGCTTAATAAAAAGCTTCTTTACATCTCACCAATAGATGTCTCTAGTGAAGTTCTAGTGATTCATGAAAAAGGTTTCTAAATTGGTTCATATATATAGAACTTCCAAGAATTTGAGTAGTGTGGTTGTCAATAATGGGTAGAATTGGTGAATGTTACACGTGTGTAAAGTGATCACTTAAACCAGCCTATGACGGTCGTAAGCCCCGTAAATGCCCAGCTTCATATTCTTCTTCATCTTTGATGAGATGTCAAAAAATAATTACAGATATTCTGATGAACAAGTGTAAATACATATGAGTTTTTATTTTTCACCTGTTGATGAAAAGACCTGTGATTCTCAAAACTTGTGATGTTCACATTAATAAACTCAAAAGTGGTCTTATACAGGTTTTTTTTTCGCTTCTCATGTGATACATATTCGACGATTATTCCAACTATTTTTAAATGTACAAATATCGAATGTTCGGAAGCTGTGTACCGCGTTTGTTTATATCGATAATCTAAAAAACTTACTATCACGGCACTTCCCGGAAGTATTGGCTGAGAGTACAGAACGCCCTACCAACCTGTCCTTGCAAACAATCTTCGCCTCCATATTCATGCATCTCTTTTCCTCTCTGCATATTCAATTTAAATATGCAAACAGTATTCGCCTCTTCTATATTCATGCATCTCCTTCTCTTTCCTGCATTTTCCATTTAATACACTCACCCTTTTACTCCCACCCTCACACACACTCACACACTCACACACACCCACTGACCCAAATTTAAAAAAAACTTTATCACTCTTAATATGCAAAACAGTATTTATATATGAGGAAATTTTTAAAAAGCTTAATAATTTTAAATCTTACTTTTTAAAAATGTTTATGCATAATGTGAGCTGTATAATTATCGAATAAATTTAAATTATATTATTTCGAGAAATAAAAATACTTTGTGTTCTGATCCACTCACATTTTTATTAACCAACTAGTTTCGGCAACAACCTGTTGCCCTCTTCAAGGTTTCATTTATTATTAGTAATAAATGAAACCCTGAAGAGGGCAACAGGTTGTTGCCGAAACTAGTTGGTTAATAAAAATGTGAGTGGATCAGAACACAAAGTATTTTTATTTCTTGAAATAATATATCAATATGATCCACAAAGTTAATGCTTTCAATATTCAAAACAAAATTTAAATAAAAATTAAATTAAAAATAAATCTAATATACACACGCCAATTATTCCGACTTCGATAATCTTCAAAAAATAATCTAAAAAAAAACGCGTGGGAAATCCAACGTTTTCCAAACCCCCCTTCGAAATGCCGTCCATTTGTTTTTAAGGCATTGTATCTGGAACAAAATTGAAAAAATATACCAAATATTTTCCCTACCAAATATTTTGATCTTGTTAACAACAAAGGATTTCAAAATCAAATAAAAACGTTTTTCAAGAGATGGCCTTCAAATCAACAAATTGTGTGTGGGTTTTCTACCACCATTTCCTGTTCTGAGGCATAACTTGATATTTATTCAACAAGGAAATTTCTGAGACCGGAAAGTGTCACTTGGAAGAGCTATGAATAATGATAACGTTGCCCCAGGGAGTTTTTTGTAATCCGATAGCCATCTACAATATGTACTTTAATGTTTAGAAAGAAGGAGAAAAGAAGACGATTTTGCTGGCTTTAATTCAATTAACAAGCCATAATATGATAATGTTATTAATTTAATTTTAAACATCATTTGACATTTTGAACATAAAAAATAATAATAAAAACATACTTTACATGAACATCGGTATGTATATCTCGTTTTATGTATGATTTTGTCTGCCAAAATGTTCGTTACAAATCCATATGTCATCACAAAAAGGATTCATATTTGATTGACAACGTTTTGAGTGTGTCCAAATACTTGTTCACATATCTGGATTATCTCCAATTAGGAGTAATTTTTCAATTTGTTTTGTGATATCTCAGTATAAATGAAGAAGAATATGGAAGTCTGGGCATTTAAGGGGCTTACGACCCGTTTCTGCATGAAGAGTATCTGCTTGATAAAAAGCTTGCCTCGTCCCATCATAGATGTCTCTCGTAAAGTCTATGAGTCCGAGGACAATGTAACGGGATAATTCAATAAATCTTTAAATTCAATAAATCTTTAAATTCAATAAATCTGTAAATTTCATCACGTAAATGTCCAGGCTTCCATATCCTTCTTCAACATGAAATGTCAACAAAACTTTTTTGTTTTTGAGAATGTGGCTATATTTTCCTAATGCTATTCACTCTAGCTCAATATTCTTCTCGATATTTCTGCTAATTCTGTCAGATTCTCCTCCCCTAATTTAATTTTATGTCCAAGATAAATAAATTCGTCAACAGCCTCAATAGTCACATTGTTTATTTTCAGACTACTGTTGGATGGACTCATAATTCTTGTTTTGTTAGCTTAAGACCAATTTCAATAGAAGTGTCAAGGAGCTCTTTTATCTTAACGTTTAATTCCTCCAGATCATTCAGACTAATAGGAACTATGTCAACTGCTAATCTAAGGTGGTTTCAGTACAAACCGTCAATCCTAACCCCTTTTTGCTTCCAGTTTAATGTTTTGAATACATTTTCTAGAACCAACATAAATAGTTTGGGTGAGATAGTGTCTTCTTGTGTAAAACCTCTTTATTATTATATATACATTTTCAGAAGTACAACAGTATTAGAGCAGGTGTCTTACGTGTACTCATAATAACTCTTCCGATAAATCCTGTAATGTTATATACATAATACAAGTTAAATACAATTTATCAGAATAGATTCGAATCCAGCCAATCGAAAAATTAAGTATTATCGTAGAAAATTCGGCAACCACTGTATAAAACGAGTATCGATTCGTTTCTACATTTTATAAGACCAAAATATATATTTCTAATACAGTATCTTCTTGGCCATAGTCGTCAAATTTAGTAACTTGTCAAATTAGCAGTTAGTAATTTAGTAACGAATTAACCAGTTGCGAAATTTGTCTGTGGTTTAATGTAATGAAATCTTTTGTATTTAGATTAAATTAAACTTTATAATTTAAACCATGTTTCCAGGCGTCTTGTAGGTAAAATAATTTGAGAAGAATCTAAGAAACATTTCATAAGGGACTCTGATAAATATAAACATGGATCCCGAGAAAGAGAGAGAGAGAGAAAACGTACCAATTAAAGGACATATATGTACAATTTCCGAAAATTTAATAGTGTGGGTTGTCAATCATGGGTAGAATGGCAAACGTTACACGTGTGCAAATTGATTGAATTTAAATACTTCATTTAATTTATTTTTAATATTTTATGTAAAAAATCTATCAACGGAACAAACTTAGCAAGAACACAACGAACTTTCGTTAAATCCATTATGTATATAAATATATATGTATACTTATATACATATATATTTAATTTAAGTTCGTTATTTCTTTGCTTAGTTTGTTAAACTGGATGATTTTTTTTATAAATGATTTATAATAAATTAAATGTAGTATTTAAGTTTGAAGGGCTTTGAAAATCCATATTTGCTCCTGGGAAGCTTGAGATTCAAGTTATTGAAATTTTAATTGAATTTGTTTTGAATCCCTAAGTTAGTTATTCAATACCTTTCGCTGTTGTTGAAACTTTTTAATTGGTCGCTTACATACCCGGTTTTTATTTTAGATTATTTCTATTCAGTCCTTATTAAGTATTAAGGGTCTATATGTTTTTTGGTAATCCATATAATATTAAAATCTCTACGTTCAATAAATGAACCAATGTTGATTTCAAATGAAATTGATTAATGTTTTCACTAAAATGCTAGTATTTAACTCATCAAGATTTTACATAGTCTACCGGTTTCGAGACGTACCCGTCTCTTCGTCGGGATGGTCACTTTACCAGCGTGCAAACAATACTACACCTTACTTCTTCTTCTTCAAACCCTTATCCACACCCTAATGGTGCATAGGGCACTGCATTATATAAACGTAGTGTTATCTTGATCGTTAACACATGAAGGAAAGGTGATCAACCCTCCGCTTCATGTACCAGTCCAGGATAATATTGAATAAATATTAGAGTGACAAAAATCACATTTATTTATTTTACCCCTCCGCCCTGGGAATCGAACTCGGGACCTCCAGAACGGTAGCCGAGCGTGCTGACTATTACACTACGGAGGACACGTCACTACCATAGCACTATTCACACACTTACAACTACACAAAATATGGATCACATGCGTTTTAGGTAGACCAACATGCACTATGTACCATTGGCGTTTGAATGAATTAATTGAATTTACGAAGATAATTCATATTTTGAGTAATTATACAATTATTATTATTTCAAACTGCATTTGCCTCATAAATTGGTTTTAATGTTTTTTTTTCAGATTCATTCGATTCCCAACACACTTTTCTTAAATTTATGGATAATGATTGATCTATTATAAAAGTTGAATGGTTTGAATCCAGACAGACGCTGTCTTACCTACCTGTCATGTTTTAACCGCTCCACAGAAAATCAGAAAATCATTCAAACAGACACCCCACATTAATAAAAAAGAATGTACCGTATTATTTCACAGCGAAGCCCATTTTATTACCTTTGCATTTGCATACATCAATTCTAAAAAAAAGAATTAATATCCTTAAAAAGAGTGCATTGTTTATTTATTTATTGATTTGGCGTTTAATTTGTAGAACTCCATTTTAATTTATGTATTAATTTTAAATCTATCAAGGCGAAACAATTGTCACAATATTAATTTTTTATATGTTTTTGTTAATAAATTACAGCTTAGTAGACTCAAAAAATCGGTGTTTGATTTTAAATTAATACATAAAAAAATAATAATAAAAATTGTGCTTTGAATTTTGAATAAAAAATAAATTTTCTAGTTTTCGTCAATGTTAAAAGCAGAATTAACCGTGAAAGGGAGTTATATGTTCTTTTTTATGAAAAAGGGACATATCTTGAAACCTGCATTATCTCCTTCTTCTTCCTGGCTCTATCCCAACATATCATCTTTGTGGACTATTGGGATCAGCCTTCCTTATTCTTAAACTGTAGGTCCTTCTATTTTAGGCAATATCACCTAGGCCATGTCTTCGTATCATGTTTTCTCTCTGAAGCATCCGTGCATTCTTTGGTCGTATATATGTCTCTATATGTCTTTCGAGGAAGATCAACGGCAACTACAATCAGGTTCTCCGCGTCTTATGTGTCCATACCATCTCAATTGCCTTTCCTCTACCTTGTTATCGATTTTTGTTCCACCCAGTCTTCCATTATTTATTTTATCTCTAGAAAATTATCATTTAATTTAATACATTGACCACTCATAATATAACAGATTTATATTTAAATTCTTTTTAAATATTTTTTACTCAGTAAAAATATCTCTAAACAACTCTTAAGTGGGGTTGAATTCAGCATTTTTAAAGATGAAATTGTGTACATAAATTGAAAATGTAAAGTGTGTTTTGAACGAGAGCATAAAAGATTAGCGGAATTTAAAGAATATTTTATTGCGAGAGTGTCGAAGTGTTGCGTGAAGTAATACGTTTTGAAGTAAAGCAAAGTGCCAGGACTCAAAAACCCTACATTTGAACAAAAAAAGGTAGAAAAGCTGTGATACCTTACATGAATAAGGTTTTTTCTCAACCCTAGATCACAGGACTTGTTTCAATGTTCCCTAAATACGGGACTTCGTAAAATGTACGACGATAGGAAACTCACATTTCACCAAAACCTAAGTAACTAAAACAAAAGAACCATAACGCCGCCTCCCCGCAGGGGTAGACAAAGAGAATAAAACGCCATTCCTCTCTGTCTTTCCAAACATTTTTCGCCTCTTCCACATTTGTGCATCTCCTCATACATATTCGCCTATTATGTATTTCGAACCGTGACCTGACCGCGTTCAAGTATTTGACGTACTGGATCATGTCAAGTTTACTTCGATCTTCCTCTGCTTCTTTTTCTAACTATATTTGCCTCATAAATTTGTTTAACCGTTCTTTCCTTACTCATTCGTTCCGCTGGTCTAAACCATCTCAACTCACCTTTCTTAATTTATTACGCTGATTTTAACTTTGCATTATTTCTTTATTTCACCATTCGAACATCTATCTCACAACGATTTGCCGCATATATGTCTGTGGGATTGCAATTCAGCTGTATTCAGTGTACTTTTATCCTTCTTTTGCCAGATTTATGCTTCTCTTCCATATATTAGGGTTGGAACTAGGACCCCGTTGTGTAGTGCCAGTTTAGCTTTCGCAGATAAGTTTTTATTTGGTATTACTGATTTCAGTACACCATTCACTCTCCTTTTATATCTTTATTGATCTTTGTATCCCTATAAAACATACTTTCCCAAATAAACGAAATTAATTACAAAAACATTTAGTAAAAACGTTTTAAAAATTCATGAAACATTAGGACTTCATATAAAATACGAATAAAAAACATCAGTAAAAAAATTATGACACATGATAGTTGTTACTACATTCTTGACATGTGTTGCCTCGGCACTCCCCGTAGATTGAATGTCCATCGTAAATTTTACGAACGTCCCGTAACCTAGGGTTAAATATGGCATTAAGTATACTTAACGTATCTTTTTTATTTACATTTTCTGGGAACCTTTTGAACGTCCTACGTACACACTTGTATGTCTATCTGACTTCGATAATTTATGTTTTTGATCAGCGAAGTTTGAATTTATGCTTAATTTGCGTTTATAGGGACCGTTTCAAATTACTGATTGATTGATACGGAATCGGGTGGAATATTTGTGGAGGTCTGTTTGCATTGCTTATAAAGGCTTTCATTGATTAGCGCCTTTTGAGCACTTTTCAATGATATTCCAAAAAATAAATTGTCCAATGATTTGAGCACACATGGAGTTGTCAAAATGTACAAATTACTCTTTGTTGGAGAACACCATATCGTTCACTCCCTTCAAGAAAGTTATAAATCAAAACACTTGATTTTTCAGGAAAACGTTTTTAAAGTTTAAAAATATAATACAATATATTAAAAATAAATATCAAGCCACTTATTGAACTTTTTAATGTTCAACACATCTGTAGGTGAAACCTGAATGTTTTTTCTCAATTTGAAAAATATTTAGTATATACATTCAGGTATTACCTAAAAAGATCTGATGCTCAGTAAAAAGTTCAATAAATGGCTTGATATTTTTTTAAAGACATTTCATTATATTTTTAAACTTTAAAATGATCTCCTGAAAAACCACGTTTTTTTTAAATATATGATGTTGCTGAAAGGAGTGAGCGATATGTCATGATGGATCACACACATGTTTTATTTATTTTAATGTTGCTCCCGATCTTCTGATCAGGATTTTCCCGTATAGAATTTTTCAGGCATCCTGAGATGACTACAGCCTTGTTTACTTGCCATATCACTTATCATTGTAGATCCGTTTGACCACACAAGTCCACACCCGAATTCTTACTTTTCCTCCAGTTCTACTAAGACGCCATCCAGTCATGCTACATCTCACCGGGATCCGAGAGAACACCATGCTCTTAGTCTTTGTAACTGATAAAGTCATCTTGTATTTTTGAGTAGCTAGATAAAATGCGTGCAATAGTACTAGCAGGCCCCCCACAGTCTACGAGTATACTCCAAGTCTTCATCTTTGAATCTTTTTGCGTGTTTTTTTTGTTGTTTCAATGTCCGCTATGCGTTTGTTCCTATAAGTCATGATGGTTAATATCAAATGTAAAAAAAAATCAGAGGTAAGCTTTTGTTTAAAATAGTGTTCGCGAATATCCAATGCTGTTTAATATCGCGAAGTTGGTCATGCTTGCGTTGTTTATATTTGTGTTGTGAACTGATAGTGATTGCGTGAACGATGCTTACTATAATAGGATACTATATATACATATATTCATCACAAACCGTATTTTGATTCACACTTATGTAACTGAAAACGCTAAGACTGGCAATTTTTTTTTTTATAGATTCTTACTATTCTTACCAGTTGATTACTAAGAATATCAAATTGTAAATGAGAACACTTGTTTTTTTACCACTTCTGTTACATTAATTTTAACGACTAGTTTTGGAAGCTACAGATACTTCCATCTACGTTTTTATTCCTATATTTTTTTTGCATTTACAATATAATATTACACGACACAATATATAATTGTAAGTACAAAAATATTATATTAAATTAATACAAAAAAAGATCCCACATGGCAGGGCCTGTGTGCGGGTATACATTTTATTTTAGGTTATAATAAAGAGTACTAAAAAGAATACAATCTTAGGTATCAGTGATATAAATTGATTAAAAGTGCTTATTTAAACTACAAATATTATTTTTTTTAGGAAAACAAAAAAAAAATAAGGTAAAAATTAAAAAAGTTAACAAATAATATATGAGCTATGAGTTTAGAAGTAGAAGCTACTTAGATCTAAATATAAATTTTAAAAAAAAAGTATTCTTATTTTCAAATTAATATTTTTTACCACAAAGTGATTGCCAAAACAATTTTAACATTTTTGTAGTAATTTAAAATCAAACACAGATTTTTGAGTCTACTAAGTTGTATTTTATTAACAAAAACACACAAAAAATTAATATTATGTGTGTATTAATAAATGTGGGCGTTCTAGAAGGTTTTCACAGGACATAAGAAGCTCAAAGAGACAGATAGAAGTGCTAAGATGCTTGATATATATTTTAATTCCTTCTCTCTTTCTATGATGGGACATTCTGGTGATTTTATTTTCCCCTTTGACGAGAAATTTTAAAAGAGGGGCGCCTGACCAAAAAAGTTAGGGAACCTGTGTCATAGTGTATGCATGATCTTTACCACGTTACCGCCTAAAATATATAAGGATTTACTTAAATCATGAATATTCTAATACCATATTAAGAAAACGTGGGCTATTTGAATACAAGATAATAAAATATTAAATTGACTGCTTGGAGATTTAATAAACTTATAATATTAATCAGAATACCTTATTCCGGTTCTTGTATTATATTCTTATTATTCATGAGCAACCAATCTAAATAACATAAAGTATATATTAATATTAATACTTTATATATATACTAGAATCCTGTATAAATATGTGATATATCTAAGTGTTTACAAAAACGTTCACAAAATACTTTTTACGGCTTTTTTAACAATAATTTAACCCACCGATGGACACAACACTAATAATAATCTTATCCCCAAGTCTTCTTCCTGGTTACCCAGCTTATTGTCCTTGTAGACTGCTGGGGTCCTCTCAGCTCTCATCGTCCTCAGGTTATAGGTCCTTCTGTCCTGGACAACGTCACCTAGGCCATGCCTTCGAATCATGTTATCTTTCTGCGTCACCCATGAATTCCTTGGTCTTCTGGATAACTTTCGAGGAAGATCCATTTCTATTGCCTGGTTAACTACATATTCGGGTTCTCTGCGTCCTAAACGCCATTATCATCTCAATTGTCTTTCTGATGCAAAATGTTATCCCTATATATATATATATTTATTTAATACCTATATATATATATTTATATATATATATATATATATATATATATATATATATATATATATATATATATATATATATATATATATATATATATATATATATATATATATATATATATATATATATATATATACATATATATATATATATATATATATATATATATATATATATATATATATATATATATATATATATATATATATATATAAATATATTGTTACATTGTTACTATGTTTTTTTTTATCTAAAAGATACACTGGTAAACAAAATAATTATTTTGTTTTGGTATAGATACATTGGTAAACATTTATGTGTACTATAGATACATCGGATCTATTATGGGGTTAAATTTTTAATAAATTCAATGATTCTGTTTACATCACCTTAGAATATCAATTGGACTTAAAATATTTTATTGCGGGCAAACTGTTTAATGCAAAATTTAAATGATATGATTATGATAATATTATTATTATGGGGACACGTTCAGCGTAAAACCTGCACAAATTTATTCACACTAACCGACACGCGAGTGGATTACTAATGGCATTGAAATATTTGAAAAAAAATCTGGATACAGTATTTATCATATTGAGATTACATTATTATTGACACAATTCATAAGTTCAACCGATAATATAAAAATATTATTCTTGTATAGGGTGTTTTTTAGAGGTACACAAATTTAAATTTTCATCAATTTATTGATTGTGGCACCTGCCGTGTGGCATATTGCGCCATCTTGTTGAAACCACAGCTCTGTCACATCAATGCCATTAAACTGAGGTACGAAGAACTCAGTTTTCATGGTTTTGTAGCGCTCTTCATGGACCGTAACATTCTGGCCGGCATCGTCTTTAAAATATGAGCCAACAATTCCACCTGCTCATAAAACACACCAAACAGTGACTTTCAAATGATGCAAGGGCGTCTCGATAAATGCTGCTGGGTTTTCTCCACTCCAAATTCGGCAATTCTGCTTTTCAACATAGCCATTTAAATGTGCCTTATCGGTGAACAAAATTTTGCGTTGAAAAAGTGGTTCAAGCTGAATATTGTTTTCGACCCATTAACTGAACCTACGGCGTGCAAAATGGCCATTCAGTCTATTCATGGTAAAATGGCAATACGTACTAACTACAAATCAATTGTCAACTGTCAAATTGACAGTCTGTAGAAACAATGTTGCCAGTGTAAAAATCAGACCTCTAAAAAAACACTCTTACCTTCATCATTGTTTCAAATAAAATTATATTATCAAACCGTTGAACTTTAAAATAATGTTAACTAGACTGACATCTCAACATAATTGAAGAAGAATATGAAAGGATATTTACAGAGCATAAGACTTTTCATAGACTGGTTTAATGGATCATTTTATACCCGTGTAACATTCACAACTATACCTATGATTGAAAACCCAACCACTCATTTTTTTTTTAAATTTGTACATGCATAAACATATTTATCCTGTAATTCATTCATATCGCTCACTCCTTTCAAGAACGTCATAAATCGAAAAACTTGATTTTTCAGGAGATCGTTTTTAAAGTTTCAAAATATAATGCAATGTATTAAAAATAAATATCAAGCCACTTATTGAATTTTTTTCTGTGCAACAGATCTTTTTATGTAAAGCCTGAAGGTTTTTTCTCCATTTGAAAAATATTTAGTATATTTAAAAAAATAATAAAACAATAAATTATTTCGAGAAATAAAAAAAATAAAAAATAAAAAAAACTTTGTATTCTGATCCACTCACATTTTTATTTTACCAACTAGTTTCGGCAACAACCTGTTGCCCTCTTCAGGGTTACATTTGTAACTAAATATATATATAAAAATAAACAGTGAAATATATATATAAAAAAATAAACAGTGGGAAAAATGTTAAAAATGGGACTTTGGCTAATGTTTATTTGGTTATTAATTATATTTAATTTTTGTTTTACCGCTTTTTTATTTCTAACACCTCTAAATTATTTTAGTTTAAAAATATAATAAATTATCTAGTGTTAGAAATAAAAAAAGCGGTAAAACAAAAATTAAATATAATTAATAACCAAATAAACATTAGCCAAAGTCCCATTTTTAACATTTTTCCCATAAAATCAAACCCAACCTAAACAGAGTTATCCCCTTCCTTGCTCTCACCCCTCCTTAAAACACCATTACCCCCACCCCTACCCTTTTGAAACCCAACAACTTGTTCACTGTTTATTTTTATATATATATTTAGTTATAAATGTAACCCTGAAGAGGGCAACAGGTTGTTGCCGAAACTAGTTGGTAAAATAAAAATGTGAGTGGATCAGAATACAAAGTTTTTTATTTCTCGAAATAATTTATCAAGATGATCCACAAAGTTAATGCTTTCAATATTCAAAACATAATAAAACAATACCTTTTCTTCAAAATGCAAAAACAAAAGTTTTTGCCCTGTAGCGGATAAATATTAAGTTAAATATTTGCCGCTTTTGCTGGGATTTAGTACATTTTCTG
>NW_028281681.1:0-5000 GCF_059751285.1 Brachycentrus maculatus | reverse complement strand
ACTTCCATATTCTTCTTCATCTTTGATGAGAAGTGAAAAAATAATCAAAAAATAAGTATGGAAGTCAAAGTATTTAAAGGGTGAACTACCTGTCATAGGCTGGTTTAAGTGATCACTTTACGTGTAACATTCGCCATTCTACCCATGGTGACAAACACACTACTCAAATTCTAATATTGTATATACCCTTAAATTGTCATGTTCTTTCAAATCTGAGTTCACGACGCCATCTACGATTAAGTTTAGTAAGCTTTTTATGTATCAGAGATCTTTATAAAATGTATGTGAGATTCTTCCCAAATTATTTGACACACTAGGGGACGCCTGAAAACATGATATTCAATTTTTCTTTTCAGTTTCTGATTTGACGACTTATTTTATTAACAATATTTTGAATGCATTCAAATCTTTGTTCCACGATATTACACATGTATTAAGTGTTCACTTACCAGCTTTTGAAAGTGAATACTCAGACTTACATATTCTTCTTCATTTATGTTGAGATGTCAATATAAATAACTCCTATACCATAAGTTGAGAAATCCAGATTTGTGAACAAATATTTGGACACACGCGAAATGTGGATAAATATAATATGTTTAATATAGAAATTTTCCTCGAGTAATATTTTTGCGTACGTACTAAAAATAGACAATATTCTTAATATCCAAGTTTTCTTTCACAATTGCTGGGTCATACCCTCAGGACTTATACGAAAGGGTTGGTTTTTTACCTTTTTATTAATAGTTTCACATAGTTGGAGAATTTTGTGGCAATAAAAATATTTTTTATTTGATAGGACTCAAACATTCTATGGGCTCTATATGGATGAAATACTACTAATGTGAAGGAAGAAAACATGTTTTATTATTAACAAGGCTTACAATTTGTCATTGGCTGGTTTGAATGATTAATTTATCCACTGGATAATATGCATAATTGACAAATTGTTTATATTTTGAGCAAATGAAGTCCTCAAAACTAGTCGCAATTGGATTACTGACATTTTCTTGGCCATATTTTATTTTATGTAGTAAAATGAAGTGTATAAAATTTTTTCGCATAAATTTTATTTGACCAATGACCGGCTTTCACCGTTACCGACTTCATCAGACTGGTGTCAGACTATGACAGGTTGTAAATCCTGTAAATACTTTAATTTCAATATTTTTCTGTATCTATGTTGAGATGTCGAAACGTACAAAATATATCTTAGTGGAAAACAAAGACTTGTGAACAAGTATTCGGACACACTCAAAATGTTGTGGAATATTATTTTGTGTGTTAATCAAATACTTTTAGGAGTCTCGCATCTAATTTTATTCTACAAATATAAATTGTTTAACTTAATCCCATTGAAAGTTTACAGACAGTCTGAAGAGAGAACTGAAGGGAAAAATTGTTGGGATAAATTGAGATAATTATGTATCGAAATTTCAAATAATTACTTTCTAAAAATATTTTACGGTAATTGGATTATAAAAGGAAGAAGTCAAGAAAATAATGAGCGCTGGGGAAAATAAGATAAATATAAAAATAATAATATCGGTATTTAACAATTATCGTTAAAATATTATTCGAATTTCAATATTCTACCGAATTTTTAATCAAGTACTACAATTACCATACCACAAATTTAAAAATGCTAACAATTAAAATGGACAAAAAGTACTTACTTAAAACCCTAAATGTAATGTAAATGCCCAGACTTCCATATTCTTCTTCATCTTTGATGAGATGTTAAAAAATAATTTGAAAATAACTCCTGTAATTGGAGACAGTCCAGATTTTGTGAACAAGTATTTGGACACACTCAAAATGTTGTAAATAAAATTCTTATATCAATATTACCCTTATAAAGTAAAATTCTTATGTAATATGGAAAACGCAGGCCAATTTCATAAAATTATTCTAAGAAATCCTTGATAAATGATAATAATTCTAAATGTATACGAGTGTAATTAATTTCAAGCTGTGTTTGAGTGTTGAACGGAATTATTACAATATTTTAACCTTTTCAGTTCAATTATATTAAATTTAACTCGTGTATTATTGAGTGTTTCGCTTTTTATTCGAGGTCGTTTTTTCAGTATAAAAACACCCCTATTTATTCTCAAGATCTTATGGTATTTGCTGATCCGTGAATTTTATTTAGGTGGGTTTAATCTTTGGGATAGAATTGCAAAAAGCTTTTTCCCTGAACATGAATGTTATTATAAGGGTTATTTCCTTTTTTGTACCTATATACTCCTTTAAACACTTGAGTACCAATAAATTTTCCAAACCAAAAAAAAACACAATTTAACTTCATCATAGTTTTTAAATAATTAGGATAATAATTTTTTTTGTCCGCCTCCGTAGTGTAATGGTCAGCACGCTCGGCTACCGTTCTGGAGGTCCCGGGTTCGATTCTCAAGGGGGGTAAAATAAATATGAGTGATTTTTTCACTGTATTATTTATTCAATATTACCATGGACTGGAGGGCTGATCACCCTTCCTTCATGTGTAAACGATCAAGATAACACTGCGTTTATATGACACAGTGCCCCATGCACCATTGGGGTGCGGATAATGGTTGTATTATTATTTTTATTTTTTTAATGACGGATTTTGGGAATTTCTTGTGATATTTTTTATTGATTCACGGGCAGTGCCGTGAACAGAAAATTAATTAGGGTACACAGTAGAAGTAGATAATAAGTTAAGCTAGTACTACTTACTAGAGTAGACAGTAGAGGTAGGTAGTAAGGTAGTAATTAGTAAGGTAGGGTGGGCACTGGTTGCGTTTTTATATGTCACGTGGGTAAGTAAGGATAGGCACTGCTTTTCTGCCTATGTGAATTGCACGTCGCTGTTAACAGGCAAATTCTTAAAACAACTTTACCAATTTAAGTTTTGTACTAATATGTCGTAGTGGAACTATATTATACATAATAAAACAACAGTTAAATATATTTATTTTTCACAAATATTTTATTTGACCAGTGACCGGGTTTCGGACCGACATCATCAAACTGGTGGGAGGTTAGATGAAATTCTTTGTTATATACAAAACAAATTGGTTTTTTTGTTTTTGACTAAACTGAAATTGAATTGAGTGAATTTAAGTATTGTATTACAATAATAATAACAAATAAAAGGTAAGAGCTTTAAGTATGATTTTATACACATTTTAGGCACTGAAATCAGTTATAGCAAATAAAAACCTATCAGCGGAAGCTAAACTGGCAGTGCACAACGGAGTCCTGGTTCCAACTCTAATGTATAGAAGTGAAACATGGAGTTGGCAAAAGAAGGATGAAAGTAGACTAAATGCAGTCGTAATGCGATCTCTCAGAAGAATGTGCGACAAAACGATGTGTGATAGATGTGCGAATAGTGAAATAAGGAAGGAATGCAAAGCTGAGATAAGCATTATCGATAAAATTAAGAAAGGTGTGTTGAGATGGTTTGGACATATAGAACGAATGATAAGGAAAGAACGGTAAAACAAATTTATGAGGCGAATGTAAGTGGGAAAAGAAGCAGAGGAAGACCGAGAAAAACATGACATGATCAGGTATGCCAAATACTTGAAAGTGGTCAGGTTAGGAGTCGTAACAATCGGCTGGTATGTATGAGGAGATGCATGAACGTGGAAGAGGCGAAGAATGTTTGCAAGGACAGAGTGGTGTGGCGCTCTATTCTCTCTGTCTACCCCTGCGGGGAAGCGGCGTGATGGTTAGTTAGTTAGTTAGTTAAAAAATCTTAAAAAATTATTCTGATAAAACATTAATATGCTTTTCCAAAATACATCACCATTATTGTCTATGTTTCCATTAAACAAACTCCCGCCACTTAATCAGTAGTCATTACTTCACCCACCTCTTCCTGAATAGTTTTTTTTCACCTGTTGATGAAAACATCTGTAGTTTTCGAAACTTGTCGTGTGTAATGAAATAAAACTCGTTGTACAATACAAGTGTTCAATTTTTATAATAATTATATACTTTTACATTCACCGACGAAAACTATAGTGGCAGCCATTCTCGAAAACCTGTGTTAATTAATATGTAGATACATAATTAACATGCTGTATTCAGATAATTTACCACCAAGACTTCTAAGTAAACACAATCATTAAAAAGATTATCATATCAACTCAATTTTAAATCTTTTCTCATTTACACAAAAAAATAGTATTATGTTAAATGTCAAATAATATTTAATCACGTATGATGTGTCTTCGTATGAATATTTTGCACTCGGACATTCAGACTCTAAAAGCTCTAGCTGTTATTTAAGCACTGAGAGCTTTAAATTATTGTTTTGCAGACGGATGAATTGAAGATCTTTACCAATGGTAGGTTGTTCGAATTTCTGTATACATAAAGTCATTAAAAATAGAAACTAAATATAAAAGAGCTCTTCGTAAATAGATAGTGGAAGTGGGTAATTTTTAAGACAAAATTTTAGAATAATATTTAATACATAATTATTTTTAAATGTTAGGCTCCTTCAAAACTTCTTAACTGGAAACTACTTTACATATAAAAATATTCCACTTTTACAGTTCGCAATATTCATTCATTTTGTTTTCAATTCTTCAATATTTTTTTTAGATAAATGTAGGCAAAGAAACAAAGCTTTATTTAAAATTTACTGAAGCTTCTTAAACTTTTCAAAATATATAACTTTAATATTTTGAATATTTAAAACACTAACTTTGTGGATCATTGTAATAAACTATTTTATTTAGCCCAATAATATATTACTTTAACATTCGAAAGAAGCTCATAGTTATAAGGTGAAAATAGAAGGCTTTTATATGTTCTTTTCTGTTATTTTCACAAAAGTTATAATAATACTAAATTTCTTCTTTGAATAGAAATTTGGATGTACACGTGTGAATTTAAGAGTGATAACCCTCAAATATACACGTGTACATCTGAATTTTTATACATAAGACAACTTAACTATGATTAAGGGTGGTGAAACGACATTGAATTATTTATTGATT
>NW_028281679.1:0-87500 GCF_059751285.1 Brachycentrus maculatus | reverse complement strand
CTTCAAAAAACGCCTGAAACGTCATTATCTTACCTTAGAACCCTAACTGTCCATCTCCTCCTCCCCTGACCCCTCCTCTCTTAAACTTGCTACCTGATTCTACCTATTTATCATTAGAATCCTAGAATACGTTTTTGTCTAATTGTTAATAATTGTTTTTTAGTTTTTTGATAAAATCTATACATCAGACAATAATATGTATTAACTTTTAAAAACGTCCGAGACATTACTATCTGTCATTAGAATCCTAACTGTCGATCAAACCTCCTCCCTTTACCTCCTTCCCTAAACTCCCTTCTTCCTTTGCCCTCCTTATTATCGTCTTTTGTTAATTTATGTTTCTTTTTAAATGTCAATTTGTAATTTATGTTTTTTTAAATGTTCAAGTACTATCTGCCCACTGATTGCAAACGGCTATATATGGTATCAAACGTTTTGATCAATATCACTAGTCCGTCTTTGGTCGGTTGGAAGATATTGCTTTTTAGCAATAAGCCCGCCAATGTACTTTTTATTTTCTGTACATGAAGTTTAAATAAATAAAAATAAATAAATAAATAATTTAAACAGGATGAAGGTAGGATACAGGCGGTATCGGTACCACTTACCGAGATTTTTTTTCTACCCGTTTCGAGGCGTACCCGTCTCTTCGTCAGGACATTCGTCAGGACAGTCACTACAACGGCATGCAAACGATACACGTCACCACCATACGGTTGTTCAAACTTAAAACACAGTAAGGAACATTTTTTTTTTAAAAGACGTTTTTTGCATTTTTGGACTAAGTAGAATCTACTTAGTCCAAAAATGCAAATACGTCTTTAAAAAAATATGTCCTTTACTGTGTTTTTAGTTTGGACAGCCGCATAGAGCCACATCATTTTTTGTTGTTGTGGACTTTTAAG
The DNA here is from genome assembly GCF_059751285.1 of Brachycentrus maculatus. NCBI lineage: Eukaryota > Metazoa > Arthropoda > Insecta > Trichoptera > Brachycentridae > Brachycentrus > Brachycentrus maculatus. The sequence continues at coordinate 86,595 of NW_028281679.1, read as the reverse complement.
TTTTCGTTTGGACAATTTTTTAATTGAATTCATATGCGCTTTTTTGTGCTTAATTGTAGTTAAATTTTTAATTTAAAAAAAAAAAAACTTCGCTCACTCCTTTCAACAACGTCATATATAAAAAAAAATGATTTTTCAGGAGATCGTTTTTAAAGTGTAAAAATATAATAAAATGTATTAAAAATAAATATCAAGCCACTTGTTGAACTTTTTACTGTGCAACAGATCTTTTTAGGTAAAACCTGACTGTTTTTCCTCCATTTGAAAAATATTCATTTTATTTTTAATAAAAAATTAAGCAATACCTTTTCTTCAAAATGCAAAAACAACACTTTCTGACCTGTAGCGGGTAAATATTAAGTTAAAAATATGCCGCTTTTACTGGGATATAGTACATTTTCTGGGCATTCTGAAAACACGCACAACTGAAAATTGACGATTTTTGATTTATGACGTTCTTGAAAGGAGTGAGCGACATGTGACCTCACGCGGTGATTCCACTGATGACGTTTGCTCATCACGATATATCGTGTCCCGAGATGTTTTGTCCGATTATGTAAGTAAATATATTATTAGTTCTGACAAATAAATATATATTTTTTTAAACTATCGGCTCCTGTGGTTATTTCAAGGCCGATTTTTTGCCTCCTTTTCAATAGATTTTATTTTTACGCAATGATATTGTTAATTAAGCGTATTGTTAGTGTGATGATTATTACGTAATTATTTAAATACATGTATATGTATATACACACACTCACACATGCATATTTATACCCACACCTGTCTAAAATTATCACTTAACCAGGTCGCAAGCCCTGTAAATGTTACATGACACACGTAGGTCTTGGAAGTGAGCTGTGATACAGAGGGAGGTCACAATAGACCTAATATGGTCGCAGTGACGTAAAGGATGCTAGATCCCTTACCTCACAAAAAAAGCCCTGTAAATACTTAGACTTTTATATATTTTTAAAAAGGAATATCACGCAAAGCGTCTACTTTTAGAGGCTTGTCTGCAGGAAGATAGTAAAGATAGGGAAGGTAAATGTGAAAAATATATAGCAAACACCCAGACCAATTGAAAATAAATCTTTCTTAAAATCATTTTGCAACTGGCGGGAATCGAACCCGCGACGCCAATTTCGCAGTCGGGCGTTTACTCAACTACGCCACGGCGACTGTCTATGTTGAGACACAAAAGCTTGATATAGCTGTTAATACCCCAACTGCCTTATTTATATTCAATCTCGTTTATAGTATATTCTGGTGTTAAAAAATAATTTACTTTAAAAGCGAGTGTTTCGTTACTCTTCTAAACAATCCTTCCTTCTAACCCTTATCCGCACCCCAATGGTGCATAGGGCACTGCATCGTGTAGAAGCAGTGTTATCTCGATCTTTAAATACACGAAGGAAAGGTGATCAGCCTTCCGCTTGAGGTACCAGACCAGAATCATATTAAATAAATATTAGACTGAAAAATCACTAATATTTATTTTGACCCTCTTGGGAATCGAACCCGGGACCTCCAGCCGGTAGTCTAGCGCGCTAACCACTACACTATGGAGGCAAACAATGGTCATATCAAATTATTCATTGAGGGTTTGATGTAATGGTGAATCATGAATAAATATGTATTTTTTTTAAAGAATGTCATCCACCCCTATTTTAACAAAGACCTGCGATTAGTTATGTAGGTACAGTATGTGGTAGGTACATACGAAACTGTACAAACAAACGGTAACTCGTTGGCTTAGTAACGCAAGTTGTGAGTTCGAAACCGGGCCCCCTATCACTAGGAAACACATTGTCACGCGTAGTCATAACGTTAGTTTTGTGCTTTTTTAAATACACCAAGAAGTAAATAAAGTTACATTATTATTACATTAAATTATAAAGTTACGTTATTTAAGAAGAATAAGGAAGTCTGTGCATTTGCGAGGGTTACAACCATCATAGGCTGATTTAAGTGATCACTTTACACACGTGTAACATTTACCAATTGTACCCATTATTGACAACCACACTACTCAAATTCTCGAAAGTTCTATATATAGCTCACTCCTTTCATGAACGTCATAAATCAAAAAACTTGATTTTTCAGGAGAACATTTTTAAAGTTTAAAAATATAATACAATGTATTAATAATAAATATCAAGCCACTTATTAAACTTTTTACTGTGTAACAGATCTTTTGAGGTAAAACCTAAAGGTTTTTCCTCCATTTAAAAAATATTTAGTTTATTTAAAAAAAAAGTTAAACCATACATTTTCTTAAAAATGCAAGAAACAAAACCTTCTGCCCTGTAGCGGGTAAAAATTAAGTTAAAAATATGCCGCTTTTGCTGGGATATAGTACCTTTTCTGGGCATTCGGAAAACATGCACAACTGAAAATTTACGATTTTTGATTAATGACGTTCTTGAAAGGAGTGAGCGATATATGAACCAATTTCGAAACATTGTTCTCGAATCACTAGAACTTCACTAGAGACATCTATTGGTGAGATTAAAATAAGCTTTTTATCAATTTCATTATAAGTAAGTATATTTTTTTGCAACATTTTAATATTTATGCAATTCTAATTCTATACTTTTTATGTTAACAAAATATACCCGGGTGTAATCTGAAATATTATCGTGAGTAGGTAACCCTTATTTTATGCAACTCCTGTACATACATTTGCTGAGAATTTTGCATCGAAAGTGTTTTTTCCCCATGCGGAAGAAAAATTATGATTATAATACAGAATACAGTATTACGGCACATTTACGCAATAGTGAATTACTTTCGTTTTCCGCGGTACATTCGACGTTTATGCATATCACCCTGTTTCATCACAATTGCTATAACAGATCGGTCATGGTTGATCGAATCAAAAAGTCGAATTAAATGACGACTTGTTTATGCGGCGTAATCGATAGCCTGTAACTTAATTTTCTTTAAACCCGGGTAACATTTGTGGAGGTCCACACCAATTTAAGTAAATGATTTTAAGTAATCAGGAATTCTAGCTTGTAAAATTCTTACGTTTCAAATTTTATAGGCCCTCGAATTTATAATATGCTCCCACAAGAAATATTATGTTCAGTTGGAAATAAATTCAAAACGCACACAAAAGAATGGCTCCTAAAAATTGGAAGATCCCAGCTGGAGCAGCAAATAAAAGTTTGTGCGTGATTAATCTATGTGTCAGTGTTTTATAATTATACAATCCTATTTTCTAATATTATAATATTACTCCTTTAGATTTTACTTTTCTTTTAGTTAAACTCTCTATTTGGTTTCATTTTATAATTATTATTTCATATTATTTCAGTCTTACCCACTTTTATATTATCATTAAAAATATATAAAACTGTATTATAAAAAGAATAAGCATACCCTGCCTACCTCAGAACAGGTATCTCCAAATACCTAGTGAGGATAGACAGTGTAAAATAAAAATAAAAATAAAAATAAATATATATATTTATATATATATATATATATATATATATATATATATATATATATATATATATATATATATATATATATATATATATATATTATATATATATATATATATATATATATATATATATATATATATATATATATATATATATATATATATATGTATATATATATATATATATATATATATATATATATATATATATATATATATATATATATATATATATATATATATGTATAACTTAAGTACAAAATTATATTAAATAATAAACGCTGTTCTGCAGCACTTAACCTGTTTTGGTGCGATTTAATGATTTCATATTGGTTTAACACAGGATTGGTCACGTTTTGTCTCAACTTTAATTAATATTTCGATAGAATACAGTAAACAGAACAAATTTGCATTTAAATGATTTTTTTGTGCAATATTGGAAATATAACTTTTTGGTGAGGACTTCCACATTTAGCATAATTGAAATTTTTAATAAAAACATTTTGTAAAAATTTATTGATAAAATAAGCTTTTCTTTGAAATGCTTGACGTCGCCCACCTTATCAAGCTGATATGCCTTGGGAATATTAGAAGGAGGGGTAGGGAGATGAAAGAAAATTCAGCACAAAAAATATACTTAAATTGATTTAATTAAAAATATAAAAATTATACGAAAGTGACTTTAACTTAAACTAATCTTAAATTGCTATCTTAAATTAGCTTAAAATTAATTAACCCTATCTTAAATTAAACTTATTCTAACCTTGGTGGAAAAGATGCGCCGTGATGATGAGGTGGCCGTGATCCTTTGTGAAAAAGCTGCGCCGTTGGATGCTGGGATGAGGTTCTTCTTATGACGGGGCGCCGTGCGATGATTCTTGCTTCTTATCTTCTTCTTCTCCTAGTAGAGCTTCAGCTCTTAATTTGAGGCTTATGACCCGGCGTGGGTCTGCTTTTGATACTCCGGATGAGTAACTCCTTTTTTTTCTATCTCCTCTCTCCCTGCGTAGAGCTCCCGCTCTTCTCCTCACTTAAGTCTTAAAACCTGGTGTAGGTATGCTCCTTCTAACTGATTTCTCCCGACTGCTCGATCCCCCTGATCTCTCCCGACTGCTCCTTCCAACTCCTCGATCCCACTGATTTCCCGAAAATAGTGCCCCTTCCAACTGATGTCTCCCCGTTATATTCGGTTTCTCTCCTTGAAGATCACGCCCTCGAAACCATTTTTCATTGGCTGACGGTGCGCTTGTATCCACTCCCAAAATTTTCAACGTCTAGACATCAATTAGCCTTAATTTTATTTATAATATAATAAAGAATGCTCTTAGGATAATAATAATAAAGAAGACCACCGGCAAACATCTATTACAAAGGCCAGCAAGTTGGCGACAGTTTTTATGATTCAAACCTTTTAAATACATTTTAATTTTACGACAGGTAAATTATAAAAGGTCGGAGCCACAAAAAAATATTTGAGCGCACAGATTTTTTTTTTTTTCTAAGACTAATTAAATTAAACGATTGATAATTGATTATTTTTGCCAGGCTAGAGGAGAAACGTGGTTTCACCACGTCAATCCACCCCGCCTTGTAATGGCAAAAAAATCAATCTTCAATTAAATTATTAATATTTGTCTATTTCCTAACTTATTTACTACTTCTGTTCGTACATGGTTATACTAGTGGGTAAATATAATATTTAAACTAATTATCCCTAGATTCGGGTGGTTCAGTAACTCCCGGCGCTACGCGTAAGTCGTATACAGATTTATTTCCTCTGTCTACCAAAAATGTTCCTTGCGTTCCGATTTGCATTTGGACTTTAAATCCTATTCCTAATAAATGTATCCGGAGATCTTTCTTTATCTCATTTTCCCAAGCATCTATTTCTCTCTCTTCGTTTTCCCCTTGCTCACGCAACGTGCCGTTTCTAGTTAGAGGCATATTTTTGTTTGTTTACGGTCACGTTAATCGATCAATAAAAAAAAATCGAATTACCTAACACCACACCTGTATTGTATTAAAACAAGAGAGAGCAAAAAAATATATGTAAATGTGCATTTAAAATTAATTTGACAAAAAAAACATATGCATAAAATGTGTAAATATTTACTTTCTTTATCTTCTACAATCTCCTACCCCTTTCTCAAGGTAATCAGCTTAAAATGGGACTGTCAATAAAAAAAAAAAATATGTATTCCTATACATATAAATTTTTTTGTAAGTTTTCTCAGGGTCGCGAACCTCGAAATTTACAATATTTCGATGGCCCCACGTTGGGCGCCAATTGACGTCGCCCACCTTATCAAGCTGATATGCCTTGGGAATATTAGAAGGAGGGGTAGGGAGATGAAAGAAAATTCAGCACAAAAAATATACTTAAATTGATTTAATTAAAAATATAAAAATTATACGAAAGTGACTTTAACTTAAACTAATCTTAAATTGCTATCTTAAATTAGCTTAAAATTAATTAACCCTATCTTAAATTAAACTTATTCTAACCTTGGTGGAAAAGATGCGCCGTGATGATGAGGTGGCCGTGATCCTTTGTGAAAAAGCTGCGCCGTTGGATGCTGGGATGAGGTTCTTCTTATGACGGGGCGCCGTGCGATGATTCTTGCTTCTTATCTTCTTCTTCTCCTAGTAGAGCTTCAGCTCTTAATTTGAGGCTTATGACCCGGCGTGGGTCTGCTTTTGATACTCCGGATGAGTAACTCCTTTTTTTTCTATCTCCTCTCTCCCTGCGTAGAGCTCCCGCTCTTCTCCTCACTTAAGTCTTAAAACCTGGTGTAGGTATGCTCCTTCTAACTGATTTCTCCCGACTGCTCGATCCCCCTGATCTCTCCCGACTGCTCCTTCCAACTCCTCGATCCCACTGATTTCCCGAAAATAGTGCCCCTTCCAACTGATGTCTCCCCGTTATATTCGGTTTCTCTCCTTGAAGATCACGCCCTCGAAACCATTTTTCATTGGCTGACGGTGCGCTTGTATCCACTCCCAAAATTTTCAACGTCTAGACATCAATTAGCCTTAATTTTATTTATAATATAATAAAGAATGCTCTTAGGATAATAATAATAAAGAAGACCACCGGCAAACATCTATTACAAAGGCCAGCAAGTTGGCGACAGTTTTTATGATTCAAACCTTTTAAATACATTTTAATTTTACGACAGGTAAATTATAAAAGGTCGGAGCCACAAAAAAATATTTGAGCGCACAGATTTTTTTTTTTTTCTAAGACTAATTAAATTAAACGATTGATAATTGATTATTTTTGCCAGGCTAGAGGAGAAACGTGGTTTCACCACGTCATGCTTATAGGAAGTAAGTATATGATTTTGAAAAGAAAATAGAAAGGTATTTACAGGGCTTACGACCTGTCATAGACTGGTTTATGTGGTTATTTTATACACTTGTATTCTACCCGCGATTGACACCCACAGTATTCAAAATTTGGAAGTTGTATTAATCTTAAATTGACACCTTATTTGAGATGTGAGTTCTCAGCACCATATCAGCTGCCCAAACTCAAAATACAGTAAGGGACATTTTTTTGTAGTACTTTTTTGTTGTTGCATATTTGGGCTAAGTAGATTCTACTTAGTTCAAAAATGCAAAAAAAAACGTACTACAAAAAAATGTCCCTTACTGTGTTTTAAGTTTGGACAGCCGATATATGGTTGGGTTGGGTAAGTTAAAAAAAACAGACAGTGATAACTTAAACCAGCCCATGTCAGGTCGCAAACCCTGTATGATACCAGACCAATACCCAGACTTCGATATTCTTCTTCATCTATGTTGAGATGTCAATATAAATAACTCGTAAGTGGACAAACCCAGATTTGAGAACAAGTATTTGGATCCACTAAAATTTTTCTGAGTCATTACAATATTTAGAAGAATTCATATCAATGTTTTAAGGAGTTGTTTGCGACGTTCAATAAAACGGGTTTTATACTTTTGGAATATATTTTTCTCAATTTCCTGTTTGTAAAATACCCACGTTACTGTCGACTTCTCATATCTTAAGAGGGCAGGTAGTATTGTTTTAACAGTCTACAGTCTAAAGGCCTGCGCTCTAGATGAAGGGATTTTGAGAATGTTAAAAAAAATTAAAATCAATGCAAAATATAATAGATACGAGCTCAGAATTTCGGTTGCATAAAAGTATTATAATATAAATTTATTCATTTATAGAAGCGCACTTTTTTACGCGCGTAAACAGCAAATCTAAAAAAGTACTTCCTCGTGCGTAGAAATTACAAATAGTGACAACAATTACGAAGCTTAACTAACTAAACTAACTAACCATCACGCCGCTTCCCCGCAGGGGTAGGCAGAGAGAATAGAGCGCCACACCACTCTGTCCTTGCAAACATTCTTCGCCTCTTCCACGTTCATGCATCTCCTCATACATACTCGCCGATTGTTACGACTCCTTTTTTTATTGTTTTATTAATTAATAGTGATTTTGGTTAAATAAAGCTTCGTAATTAAAAAAAGTTTTCATTACGAAGCTTTATTTAACCAAAATCACTATTTATTAATAAAACAATAAAAATGCGTAAACGTCGACAAATATTAAAGGCACCGTTCTGTGCGTCGAACACGACTCGGTTAAGTGATATTTTTTTATTTATTTAAACTATACAACGGCGACGGAAATAAAATATATATTTTTCTTTCATTTTCATATTTGTTTATTATTTTTAATATCATTGTATAAAAAAAAATGTTGTAAAACATATATCGCTCACTCCTTTCAAGAACGTCATAAATAAAAAAACTTGATTTTTCAGGAGAACGTTTTCAAATTATAAAAATATAATACAATTTATCAAAAATAAATATCAAGCCACTTATTGAACTTTTTACTGTGCTACAGATCTTTTAGGTTAAACCTGAAGGTTTTTTCTCCATTTGAAAAATAATTACTTTATTTAAAAAAAATAATTAAACAATTAAATCTCTATACATTTAAATCTAAAAAAAAATATATAAAAAAAACTATTATATCTTTTATTATATAACATTAAACCACGAGTGTAAATCCCTTTCCAAGCACAAGAGCACAGACTCTTTTATGGAGAGGCACAGCGAATCGAAATATAAAAGTTCTCCATATGTATAAATGAATCAAATGTTATTATGTTATACATAAAAATGTAAATATATTAAATGAATAAAAAAAAGCCTTTTCTTCAAAATGCAAAAACAACACTTTCTGCCCTGTAGCAGGTAAATATTAAGTTTAAAATATGCCTCTTTAGCTGAGATATAGTACATTTTTTGGGCATTCCGAAAACATGCATAACTGAAAATTGACGATTTTTGATTTATGACGTTCTTGAAAGGAGTGAGCGATATGGCTGGCCAAGTATTGCACCCACCACTTAGTCAAGCTGGAATAAAGAGTTATTATTATTATTATCATTATTATAATAAATAAATTGTGAAAAAAAACCGGGATAGAAACACCAATGCACAAACGTGTGTCTCAGTGCGTTCGTGCGTGCCGTGCTTTGCGTACTCGCGCACGCGGCTTCATACTGTTTCCGCCGATATCCTTTTAGTTGGCATACAATTTTTATGATTCATAATCGTTTTCATTTCGTTTTTCCACTATTTGAATTTCGTAGGGGTTGAACTTAATTTTTTAATATAATTTATATTTGAAGCAATAACTTTGTGATTTTCCATTTTATAATTAAAATATAACTTTGTTTGTTTTTTTCTTTAGAATCGTTTGCAAAGTCGACCTGCTCGATGTATACGAGTTTCTTGAAGATAAAATAATTAAGAGGATCGTCAATTTTAATTGGAGTTAGGGCGTTCGTCGACTGGGCTCTTAATGTCAATCAGTTCATTTAATGAAGTGGCCCAGTTGTCTGTCTGATTGATCTTGAGCGTAAAAATCGATAACCAATCAGCTGCGAAAGCTGACAAGTCTGGTTTCTTAAACTTAGTTTGGTCTTTGATCTAATGTTTTCCGGATAAATTTATCAGTCATCTTCAGAGTGGCTTAAATATTGATCGAAATTTATAAAAATAAAATTGTTATCATTAGTTCGTTCAAGATTTGAAATCTTTGAAAACTATGCACTCATTACTTTGAAATTTTGACACAATGCGTGTGTTTTTATGTACCTACATGTGACAGGTTAAAATATGTTTATTTTCTTTAGTTCCAGCCTTTTTAACCTCAATGGCAGCACCATCAGTTAAACGTTACAGTAACATTGTATTAAATAAACATTGTTCATGCGGGAAGCGTGTTTCTTGACAGCTGCTAAAATATTGTATATATACAAGCATTGTCAAATTTTTCAAATTTGAAAAGTGTGGTTTATGTTTTTACTTCTTTCCCATTTAACCAGACAGAGCCACAGCAACGCGTGGCCGGGTACAGCTATAGGTAAATAAAAATATAAAAAAAAAACACCTAACCGAGCCGTGTTCGGCGTACAGAACGTGATGATGTAACCTTGAGTTTTTATAAACGACGCTTTAAATATTTTTCGCTGTAAACGCATTTTTAATGTTTTATTAATAAAAAAAAGTGATTTCGGCTAAGTCAAACTTCGTGATTGTTGTTGTCACAACTTGTAATTTGTACGCACGAGGAAGTACTATTTTAGATTTTCTGTTTACGCACGTAAAAAACGTGCGTTTTTATAAATACGGAAATAACACTTGGCACTTTTTTATGTATGATGATAATCAGTGCGTAGCGTTACTTTGTGATGTGTGGTTGTTATATTTTATTTTTATTTTTAAAATCAATAGATATAATAGTTTTCGAAGTTTATACGAGAGAAGATAGAAGTTTAAGCATTCCAGGGCTTACGATCTGGCATTTGGCTGGCTCAAGTGATCACTTTATTTACATGTGGAACGTTGATAATTCTGCCCATTTTTTAACATTCATATTGCATTAATTTTTAATGTATCTTTATTTTATTTAATTCGTTTAGGAACTATACAGCTTGTACATTAAAAAAATATAAAAAATGATTAGATTTACAATGATAAAAGCCAGTAAAATAATTCCACATACATAATTTATAGGTTATGAATACTGTTGTATATTAAGAGAGAAAAAAGAGAAGAGAGGGTGGGTGTGTGTGAGTGTATGTGTGGGTGTGTGTATGTGTGTAAGGGTGGGAGTAAAAGGACTAGAAATATATGAACTGATGTAGGATTCATTTCAACTGAGATGCTTCTTTAACACCTATATATCTTGATACATATCGCCCACTCCTTTCAACAACGTCATATATCAAAAATCGTCAATTTTCAGTTGTGCATGTTTTCTGAATGCCCATAAAATGTACTATATCCCAGCAAAAATGGCATATTTTTAACTTCATATCTATCCGCTACAGGGCAGAAAGAGTTTTGTTTTGCATTTTGAAGAAAAGGTATTGTTTAATGATTTTTTTTTAAATATACTAAATATTTTTCAAATGGAGAAAAACCATTCAGGTTTTACCTAAAAAGATCTGTTGCACGGTAAAAAGTTGATATTTATTTTTAATACATTTTGTTATATTTTTAAACTTTAAAAACGATATCCAAAAAAATCAAGTGTTTTGATTACATGACGTTGTTGAAGGAGCGAGCGATATGTTACCTGTAAGAATGATAGTCTAGTATCTTATAATAAAAAAATCTTTTTTAAACTATGATTGAAAAGCTGGTCTCCAATCTCGCGCTGTGGTAGACCAACTATATTGAATGTCACCTAACCTTCACCTGAATATTTTATTCTGTTATAATATTTGGTTAGGTAAGGTTAGGTTAGGTTACAAAACCATTGTTATATTGCTATCAAATTTTATTTCGAAATATTTAAAAAAATATTTTTATCTATTTTTATCACGAATTGCCTTTCTTCTGAACAATGGGTGTGTTAGGAAATTACGTAAAAAAACGAATGTGTCTCTACATCTCAAAAGCAGCCACATCCGTAAAGGATGGATCGGACAATTTTTTTTTTGTGGGCGAGCACAAGTTGGGATCAAAATCTTTGACATTCATTTGATTTTTAACACATTTATTCCTGAGCACGCGCTGCCCGCGTACTGCCGACATCTCGTTAAGTACAATATACGCGGGTAGCGCGTAAATTAAAAAAATCATCAATATTGGTAGCTAGACATAGCATTCTTAGCATGACAACCGAGTGCAGCGTTATATTGACTACGGTCAGCGGTAATCGTTATGATTTGTACAAAATCTGAAGAACGTCTTCATCTTTGTTGAGAGTCAAAATTAAAAAATAACTTCTAAGTGGAGAAACCCAGATTTGCGAACAAGGATTGGGAATTGGGAAATACTTAAAACGTTACAATAATTTTAAATGAATAAAATAATTGTTCAAATTATAAGCTTCATAAAAAAAAACTATAGTTAAATTTTCAGGCGTTTTCCCTTATATAAAATAATCTGGTTAATATCTAGCATACTTTTAAATAAAAGGGTGTCTGCTAAATATTTTTTTCAAATCAACCATTGATGCTGCCACGAACTCGAACATGAAGCGACGTGTGATATATGATATATGGATGAGTTCCAAAAGTTTGAGTAGTTTGGTAAAATGCCCAGACTTAATATTCTTCTTCATCTTTATTGAGATGTTAAAATGTTATTTATTAAATTTTTCTAATAGGTAGGAGTCATAATAAGAAAATAGCAGTTGTCTGGAAATTGATGATAAAACCGACAGTGGAATGGTGATGTGACAGAGATTGTGGATGTGGCTAATTTTGATTTGCAAAGATACATTTGAAATTTTTTTGCATTATTTGACAACTTTTAATAACAAACGTTTCCTTTGTTTATTTGTACAATAATATACCAATTGTTATATTATACATATGGGTTTCTAGAGCATGCTGTGTAATACGAGATTTTCTGGGTTAGTTTTTACATTTTCCGGGATGTGTCCAAACTTCAACCGAGATCAATGCCAAAATTTGACCTTTACCAAAGAGATTTACAAAATATAAACACTCACCTACAATATTATGTTTGTATGCATTAGTTTCTCATTTGCAATTAATAATATTTAAGTATATTATTATTATTTGTCCGCCTCCGTAGTGTAATGGTCAGCACGCTCGGCTACCGTTCTGGAGGTCCCGGGTTCGATTCCCAAGGGGGGTAAAATAAATATAAGTGATTTTTTCACTGTAATATTTATTTAATATTACCCTGGACTGGTACCTGAAGCGGAGGGCTGATCACCTTTCCGTCATGTGTAAACGATCAAAATAACACTGCGTTTATATGACGCAGTGCCCTATGCACCATTGGGTGCGGATAAGGGTTTTATTATATATATATATATATATATATATATATATATATATATATATATATATATATATATATATATATATATATATATATATATAAATTATTTAAGTATATTAGACCCTTATTAATTCCTCTCCTTTCCTTCTCCTTCCTGCTAAATATATTATTTTACATAATACCCTTTTTTTGTTTAATCTCTGAACGTTTTTTAATAGTTTTATAACATAAATGTGGAATTGTTTAGTTGGCTTTTTTTTAGCGTAACTATTTTTTGTTAATGTAATGTAATGTTTATTATTATCAATGTAACTTTTGTTTATTATATCATTTTTTATATGTAAGCTGTACAATTCCCGAATAAATGAAATAATAAAATAAAATAAATAAGTGTAAACTGTAAGTAATTTTACTCTAATATGTAATAAAAAATAATATTTATAATATAATTTATGTTTGGAGCACTTATGTGTGCATATCTCTTTTCTTCTTTTCCATTTAACCAGACATAGCCCCAGCAATTTGTGGCCGGGTATAGCTCGTGGTAAATAATTAATCAAAGCATCACTTAACAGTTACCTTAGAATTTTGTGTACGCTTTTAACAAGTTATTTTTATAATTTGTATTCGAAGCACTAACTTTGTGATTTTTCCATTTTATAATTAAAATGTAACTTTGTTTTAAAATCACTGTGATTATTTTATTATAACTTAATTATAATGTCTACCAGTTTCGAAGCTAACCGCTTCTTTATCAAGACTGATTAATATTAATATTAATCAGTCTTGATAAAGAAGCGGTTAGCTTGGAAACCGGTAGACATTATAATTAAGTTGTAATAAAATATTTATAGTGATTTTAAAACAAAGTTACATTTTAATTATAAAATAATATTTTACTAAAGAGTGGTACCAGTGGTAAGAGTGGGACAGTCCCGAGTTATGCTCTTATAATAAAGCTTTAACGAAAATTCAACAGATGTCACTATAAACCTTAATTATGGCGATGTAACTATTAAAAAAAAATCTTCCGCTAAGGTCGTAAATATTATAGTAATTGTGATTACAGTCTCCTGCAAACGGCGATTGGTGGCATTAATAATAAAATATAAAATGAGAGGAATAAAAATAAAATTCCAATTATACCTCTGCCTACCCCTGCGGCGTGATGGTTAGTTACTTAGTTAGTTATATATTAACAATAAAACAATAAATATTATTTGGTACTAGAAAACGATATCATGTTAATTATATTTTCATAATCAATATCTCCATTCCGCTAAAGTAGTTAGAAAAAATATAAAAATATAAAATACAAAAAAAGTTGTAAATTTAAAATTTGATAGGATTCATACGGACAAATTATTTAATGTTTTTATATGAATATTATGTACTAATCCCTTTGTCAAGGTCTATATTACATGTGCACAATCATCAAATCCCATCGCCAGCGGTCTAAAAAATGTCCCGTCTGAAATAAGATAATGATAAGTTGTTTTATTCAGAGATAGGAGTCTAACGTGTTTTTTTTTGTTTCCAGGTCAAACCTCTCCCGGGTGAGATGAGCTGATTCCTCCCGCTCCACGATGGCCCTAAAGGTGATCCATCTCCTGGCAGTCAGCGCCATCAGCCTCACCATCTATGGGTACGCCTCCTACTACAGCTCGTCCGGCGCGCCCGTGCGCGCGGCCGCCCCGCCCAACGCCACCCTCCAGCCGGAGCCCGCCAACGCTTCGCTCGCCAACCAACCCTCCAGTCAACCTTCTTCCGTGACCGCGTCATCGGTCAATGTCACCGTCAAGCCAAATTTACCAGACCTGAGCAAGGGTGTCAAGACCAGGACATTCTACGTCGCGGGCCATGACACCCCTCGTCCTGAAGTCTGCCCCGATCTCGGCACACGCTTGAAACTCCTCGTCATTGTCATGTCGGCCCCGTCACACTTTGAAGCCCGAATGGCCATCAGGCAAACCTGGGGCCATTTCACGAGCCGGAGCGACGTCGCCGTGTCTTTTCTTCTCGGCGCTACGGAAGACGCAAAGACCGACTCGGTCATAGAGGAAGAAGGCTGGATGTACTCGGATATTCTCAGAGGTCGGTTCTTAGACAGCTATAACAATTTGACGCTTAAAACGGTGTCCATGATGGAATGGGTTTCCGACTACTGTCCGAAGGCTAGATACGTGTTGAAAACAGACGACGATATGTTTATTAACATACCGAAGCTTCTGAACTTTACGGACAAACACGCTAATGATAAAAATGTCATTTTCGGACGCTTGGCGAAGCGGTGGAAGCCCATCCGGAATCCGAAATCCAAGTATTACGTCTCCCGGAATCAGTATCGGCCGGCTCTTTTTCCCGACTTTACTACGGGTCCGGCGTATCTCTTCCCATCTCCCCTGGCGAGAGATCTCTACAAGACGTCGCTGGATCAAACATACCTGAAGCTGGAAGACGTCTTCATGACGGGAGTCGTAGCGCAGAAGCTGAAAGTCAAGAGGAGCCATGCGGCAGAGTTTCTCAACAAGCGGGTCCCGATGAACGCTTGCACCGTGCAGAGAGCCATCAGCATTCACATGGTCAAGTTCGGCGAACAGTTCGACCTCTGGAAGAAGTTGTTAGACGGCAAAGCCAAGTGCAAATGATTTCCACGAGGCGCCTTAGGAATAAGTTACTGACGGTATATTTTATCGTGTTTTAGGAAGATGCCTCTTTGAAAATTGTGATTAATTTTATGAAAACATATTTTTTATACTATCAACGATACACATATTTTGTTTTTTTTCCTTCTTTGTTCATTGTTTTTTTGTAAATATAAGTATAAATGATGTAATTATTCTACGACCTATAGATGTAAGTACCTAGTGAGTGAAGATTTTTCAATATACGGATGCCACATATGAACGATAAGCATGTATTTTTATAACTTTGATTTGCATTTAAACAACGAAAAATAACAAAAATATCAACGAATCGATTTGTCATTTTTTTAATATCTAGCCACGGATTTAATAACTAAAATACATAAGTAGATTTTTTTAACCCTTACCGATCAAATGTTGAATATTATTTGTCATGGATTTTTTCTTCGTAAGTCCCGTGTCGAATATCATTCGACACTCTTTTCATCGTCATTATTATCAAGTTTAAGTACAAGCTCACATTTTTTTCACTTGTATCTAGAACAACAGTATGTGGAGCAGAGGACAAATTAATTTTTGCCCATTGGAATGTGTAACTCTCTACCAGGAGCTTTTTATATTACGATTGAGGACCAGAATGGGTTAAATGAATGTTATTAGTTATGAGTTTTACGTTGAAACTAGTATTTTTTTAAAAGTTTTGTAAATTTCAGACATGTTTATCAATGTGGTATTTGTATATTCAAATCTTTGGTAGTAAATACTATGTATCTCTTTTCTAGTATTAATACCTGGTTGAATTTAATTCAATTCAATTCCCAAAAAATAATGTTGATAAAGAAATAATTATACCGTTGTGGTTAAGGAAATTTAAAACAATGTATATTATTCTTATTATTTTCTCTTATATAAGTATGTAAAGTATTCTATCAGTTAGAATATTAAAAACTAAATTGCGATCTCCTGACGATGCATACGTTTTTCATTGGAATCAAACACCGTTATATGATTTTTTATTTAAAAAAAAAAAATCTACACACCAATTTCTTGGTGTGTGGGTTCTTGAGAACTAAACTGTGTCTGAGGAGTGAGTGCTTGCGAACTAAATTGTATATGAGGAGTGAGTACTTTGTATTTGAGGAATGCGAGCTTGCAAACTAAATTGCACTCGAGGAGTGAGTGCTTGCGAACTAAATTGTTTATGAGGAGTGAGTACTTTGTATTTGAGGAATGCAAGCTTGCGAACTAAATTGCATTTGAGGAGTGAGTGCTTGCGAACTAAATTGTATTTGAAGAATGTCGGGTTGTGGTCCTGTGGTTAGTGTCGCGGACTCTCAAGTCATAGTTTCTCGGTTCGAACCCACAATTTGATACCCATTTCTAATAATTAGCCGCTTAGGCTCACAGAAATAGTATGAAATTGAAATATTGGTGTAAATAATAAAAATACAAATATTTTTTTCTTTAAAAAAAAAAATAAATTGCCATTTAAATTGTATTTAAATAGTGAGTACTTTGTATTTCAGGAATGAGTTCTTAGGAACTAAATTGTATTTGAGAAGTGGATTTAATGAGTATTTAATGAGTGGATATTTGCTTTCATAATATTACTATGTCTGAAGAATGTGTACTTGCGAACTGAATTGTATTTGAAGCAAGAGTGCTTGCAAACTAAATTGTGTCTGAAGAGCGTGTAATTGCAAACTAAACTATTTCTGCGGAGTGAGTGTTTGTAAACTAATCTGTATTTGAAGAGCGAGTATTTGTGAACTAAACTGTATCTAAGGATTGAGTACTTATGAAATTAACTGTAGAGGAGTGAGATTTTTTAATTATTCAATTTTTAACTTTTTTCATAATATTTTAAATTGGCTTAAAAAAATCCATATATATATATATATATATATATATATATATATATATATATATATATATATATATATTTTTTTATTTTATCACAAACAAACATAATAAAGCTAATACTGGGTTTTTATAGTTTTTAACCACACATTGCTGAGACAAAAAGGTTTTATATATTTTTAAAATTACTATAACATGCGCAGTTGAATGATGCGTAATCAAGTTCAAAGATGTCACTACAAGTCATATTTAATAAAAAAAAAATCTTCACATATTGAAATATGGACATATATGTACACAATTGTGTACATATATCGACGTGCCCTACGTAAAGTGCTCTAACTCCATTTTTGTCAATTTTGAAATATTTGATGTATGTTATCACCACTGACCATTTTCTACAAATATAAACAAACAAAAAAATATATAAATTACGCCTAGTTTTCAGGCGTATAAGACGCTATCTACATCGAATTTTCAAAATGAACTGAACTCCTAAAACGCTAACTACTTAATTTTGACATAGCATAAAGTTTTAAAATGATTGAATACATTATTTTATCGTGTTTTTGAAGGTATAATACCAGTTTAAAATTTCAGAAAAACCGTTAATTAATAAAAAAAAATATGTTGAAAAAATCTTC
This sequence comes from Brachycentrus maculatus, assembly GCF_059751285.1. Taxonomy (NCBI): domain Eukaryota; kingdom Metazoa; phylum Arthropoda; class Insecta; order Trichoptera; family Brachycentridae; genus Brachycentrus; species Brachycentrus maculatus. Next base: position 68,665 of record NW_028281679.1, on the reverse strand, counting down.
TAAGCTCTCTCCTGCAAACTAACAGATTTGCAGATAGAGTTACTTTACGTAGGGCCGTCGATATATTGCATCGATAATTATCGAATCCCGTCGCCAGCACTCCGCAGGCGTAAAAAACACCCGTCCTTAGTGTGTTAATTGATCACATATTGAAATATGGACGGTAAACTTTGTATTAATTAAATCTGATCTTTTGAATACTAGCTATTTAAATAAAAATTAAAATTTTATCAGACTCTTTCACATTTATTATATAGAATTTGTCACACCTGTTAGTGAGATATTACGAAATTAGGCATTGTTATTTTAAATAGTTGACATTGACAAACGTAACCTAATTATTATTTATTATTACCATATCCGCTCCCTAGGTGGAGCATATGGAGTCCACAAACTGTCTCCAGACTTTTCTGTCGGCTGCCAGCTCCCTTGCATCCTCCCAAGTCAGATCCGCGTCCCGAAGTTCTGACGAGAACTGCCGACGAATTGTCTGCAGTGGTCGTCCTGGGCGGCGCGAACCTGATGCCTTGTAAAAGAGGCAAGCTTGATTAAGGCTCTCAGGAGGCATGCGGAGTACATGGCCAAGCCAACTGAATCGCCTTTTCTTGACGACAGTTGTGACCAAGATTTGCTGCGTCCTACGCCTCATCTCTTCACTCCTCACTAAGTTAAACCACCGCACGCCTAAGATTCTCCGCAAACACCTATTCTCAAAGCTTAGTACACGTCTGCTCTGGACCCTTGTAAGGTGCCATGTTTCACAGCCGTATAAGAGAACAGGAGCAATGCAGGCATTGTATAGACGGCATTTGGTTTTCACCGAGTATAAATCCGATCTCCAGACAGCCTTCATACTGTTAAATGCGGACCCGGCGAGTCCTAATCGCACTCCCAGTTCCTTTTGAAGGCTGCCATTTTTAGTCGCGTACACTCCCAAGTACTTGAAACTCTCGACCCTTTCGATGCGCTGGTTACTCAACGTCAAGGGTTGTTGGGCATCTAGGCATGAACTGTTGCACAACACATGGGTTTTTGTAACCTTATTACCGTGTTACACACCTAACCTTATTACCGTGTTATTATTATTTTTTGCATTATTGTTATATTCTTATATGTATTATAATTTGTTTCATAATGATTCCTTTACATGTAGAGTGCTACTATCTTTATGAATATTAATGTACGATTTGTTTGTGAATAAGGTAAATGTTTTTAGGCTTGTACTGGAGCAACATAATTGTAACGCCATTTGAACATACCTTTATACATATATTTAGAGGAAAGAATCTACATATCGAGGGTGTTTTTAATGTGTTTTATATTATTGTTTCTGAAAAGCCCTGTTGAATTCAAAGAATTTAGAAGAAGTAGAAAATAAAACAAATTCGTATCGTTTAAATCAAATTCTCCTTTAATATGTTAAAATGACTGAATGTGATATCTATTGAATCAGGTACATTTAGCAAACAATTTTTTCTAGATGAAAATTATGATACAATTTTATAAAAACGAATTAACATCACGCCGCTTCCCCGTAGGGATAAACAAAGAGAATAGAACACCACATCTTATTGTCGTTTCAAGCATTTTTCGCCTTTTCTACATGTACCGTTTTATACATACCCGCCGATTATTTAGACTCCTGGGCCGACCGCTTTCAAATATTTAACATAACTGATTGGGCTAAGTTTTCCTCGGTATTGCTCTGCTCCTTTTTCCAACTACATTCGCCTAGTAAATTTGTTTTACCGTTCTTTCCTCACTCATTCGTTCCACATGTCCAAACCATCTCAACACACCTTTCTTGATTTTATCGATAGTGCTTATCTCAGCTTTGCATTCTTTCCTTATTTCACTATTTTAACATCTATCATACATCGTTTAGCTGCACATTTGTCTGAGGGATCGCATTTTGACTGCATTCAGTCTACTTTCATACTTCTTTTTCCAACTCCACGCTTCTCTTCCGTACAAATGATTGTTTTTTAAATTTTATTTTAAATAAACCAGGATATATCATCACCTTTGATATCTTGCTTGATCGGCAGGCATTGTCAAATTAAATATATGAGAAATGGGTGCTTTTTTATTTGATTTCTTTTCCACTTAACCAGACTGTGCCACAGTAACGCTTGGCCACTTGGATACCGCTAGTATATACTAATAATCAAACAAATATATTAATAGTTCTTTTTAGTTTAAAAATATACATATATAATTAAAATGTAATTTTGTTTTAAAATCACCATAAATATTTTATCATAACTTAATTATAATGTCTACCGGTTTCGAAGCTAACCGCTTCTTTATCAAGACTGATGAATATAGTTTTAATCAAGTTATAATAAAATATTTAAAGTGATTTTAAAACAAAGTTACATTTTAATTATAAAATGGTAAATCACAAAGTTAGTGCTTCAAATATAAATTGTAAAAAAATACACTTTAAAAAAAGTTACTATAGGGATAATTTTATATGATTTTTTTTTACGCTGTGAAGACTTGCTTAAAATTAAATATTATGGAAATATTTTCAATATTTTTGTTTAAATTTTTTCAACAATGTCTTGCACACATGCTGGATGCCTGATTAGTTTTATTTGCCATTCAAAATTTATGTTGAAATGATTACTATTAAGTATTCTAGAAATTTCGAAGGTATCCACAGTTGACATTGTAATCACTTTGAATGAGCAACAGATGGCGCCTTTTGTCTCATATTGAATTCTGGCAATTCGAGTGGTTTATTAAACAGTTTTGTCATTGAATCGGTTAATTATTCCTAAATTATGTTTGCTGAATATGGCTGATGAATAGAAAATCTAGAAGCACGATTCAGAAGCGAAAACACTTGCAAAGTTTAAATTTTAATTATGCACAATATTTTGTGTCTTAATGTTTGTTCGCAATTTATGGATTTGATCCACAAAGAAGAATATGGAAGTCTGGGCGTCATTGGCTGGTTTAGGCGATCACTTTAATGTGTACACTGTAATGTATATTCAGCCCACGTTTTTAATGATTCATATCACTTGATTTCTGGAAAAGTTGTATATCGTCGGTGTACTGGCAAAAAATGTGCAATTTTGACTTCATTATGCAGTATTATAAAGTTTTCAACATTCTATAAACTGACAAAATACAGTAAGTACACTTAAACCTCGCTTTGCGTCGTTTCACTTTGTGTTGTTTCAACGTTTTGCTTTTGTTTTGTTATGTAAATATTCTTCTTATTTTAACATTTAAAGACTGAATGAAAAATACGGCAACCTATCTTCGATGTTTATATTCCAATGGAAAATAGCAATTCACTTTGCGTTATTTCGATTTGCGTCGCAATATTTTGGAACGTATCTACGACGCAAAGTGAAGTCTTAGTGTAGTTTGAAATGTCACATTTATGTGATTTTACAAGTAAATTCAACTTTATGTTTAATAGTGGGTGTTTTATCCAGACTAAAAGCTTTAAATTACAGGGATTATTCCAACAGGGATTTAAGAGTTCACGTTTTTTGCCAGTATACCCACGATATATTAAATATCTAAGTACGCCCACTCACATGGGGTTGAAACGAGATCTAGTGAAATTCCTGTAAATTGAAAAAGCATTACTTTTCAAATTTCTTAAAAAAAAACCTATTTAAAATAAATGTATATCAATAACATTTTTAAATATTTCAATTTTGTGAAAACACAACAATGACTTCCACGTTCCCTCAGTATAAATTAATTCATCTCTGTGAGACATCTGTATAACGAAACGATCCTTCGGTAGATAAATCCAGTATTTGTATTCTTAAAAAAAAAAGTATTGTTAAATTTCTTTTATAATCCCTTTTCAACTTTCATAATTTCATACCATTTCATTTAATAAAGGTACCTACATATTTTTCATCTTCATCAGCCACCCAAGTATTATTATTAGTATTATTTTAATAGAATTTTATTATTATTTTCTAGCTACAAATTATACTTAATTTTCTGTTTTTTTGCATTACTTTGCACACGCAATCAACAAATAAGTTTTAATTTTATATTAAAACTATAAAAACATTATTTTAGGATTTTTTAAATATAATTTTTAATGATTAGGATCTCAAAACTCTAAATTGATATGTATAATAAATTCAAAGTTTTTGAAGTTAACACTAAAATTGTCACTAATTTTTCTTCACAAAATTTACTCACCCTCTCATCATTTACTTTGAATTCGAAACAATTATATTGCTATAAAGACATTACAAATATTTCTGACAATCACTTCTATTTTCAACTTTACTAGACATATTAAGTATTAAAATCATCTCTTGTATTGTCTTTTTGGAGGATATTATTAGCTTTCTACAATTGTTTATATTGAAATCTATTTTAAAATTATCTTAGAGAGAGAATGCATCTACATATATACATGAAATTTTATTACGGCTTTACTCGTTTGCGAGTGACTTTGGAAATCAACTCATTACAACTCTTAGAAATATAATTATATTATATAAAAAGATATATATCCGTTGTGTAGCAATATTAGCACATTTGGAAGGCCATATATAATGTCCACCTCCGTAGTGAAGTGGTCAGCGCATTTGGCTCTTGTGACGGAGATCCTGAGTTCTCAGGGGGGTCAAAATAAACAAGTACGATTTTCACACTCACATTTATTCAATATCGCCTGGACTGGTACAAGAAGCGCAGAACTGATCATCATGCCTTTGCAATAAACAATCAAGATAACTTTGCATTGATATGATGCAGTGCCCTATGCCTCATTCAGTTAGAAGAATATATTAACAGATTGTTTGCAGGAAACACCTAAAAGTGTCTTTTACATACTGTTGGTAGATAGCGGGAGACGCTTATAAGCGTTCCATTTGCTTACTTTTGGTAGAGTGCGAGAGACGCCAAAAAAAACATTGTACAGATGGGAATTGGGTGTTGCGGTTACTTGTGATTAGTATACTGAGAGTCGGGCGGCAGACTGTCTGAGTATAATTAGGGTCGGGCTTGATGAAAATACCGCCCGACAACAATGTGTAATATGACATTTAAATTTTGAGACTCTACACTTACCAGTTACTTGTTTCCAGGTATCTCTCTCTATATCGCTCACTCCTTTCAACAACGTCAAATATAAAAAAAAAATTAATTTTTCAGGAGATCGTGTTTAAAGTTTAAAAATATAATAAGATGTATTAAAAATAAATATCAAGCCACTTACTGAACTTTTACTGTACAACAGTTGAATATTTCTATTTGAAAAATATTTAGTATATTTAAAAAAAATAATTAAACAATACCTTTTCTTCAAAATGCAAAAACAATACTTTCTGCCCTGTAGCGGGTAAATATTAAGTTAAAAATATGCCACTTTTGCTGGGATATAGTACATTTTAGGGACATTCCGAAAACATGCACAACTGAAAATTGACTTTTGATATATGACGTTGTTGAAAGGAGTGAGCGATATGTTGGCAGTTTTGGTGTCGAATCAACCAGACTAGCAAAATCGAGCTCATCGTAGCAGGACTATGTGAGGTATAAAACTAAGAAATATCCAAATTGCCTTTATTGATGTTTTCATGTGCTTTTTTTTATGTACTATCTAGCTTTTTTGAGAGCTCTGGTAACATCATTTGTAAATATGTATCGTAAAGGGTGATTGAATAAATACTCAAATTCATGATATCATTACACGTTTTCTGTTTCAGTCTGAAAATGAAAAAAATTATTCTCGTTTTTCCTGAACGATGTTGCAAAATTACAAATATTATCTAATGAAAAAAGTATTAAAAATTTTAAGTAGGTTTTTTTTGTATCTTATTTTTTAAATTGTAAAATTGTGTAATTTACCTAAAAAAAATAGTATTATATATTTTTAGTGCAATATACAGTACAGGGTGGCATAAAATTATTCACCCTATTTGAAGATGTTTTAATTTTTGCAAATGGTGTCATACGTCAATAATATTTGACATCTGCGAACTAGACAGCTGCAGTATACAAACAAATTTAGGGTGACGCAAAATTAATCATCCCATTTTGTTTTTAATAACTTTTTTACTGAATAAAAAAAAAAGATTTTGAGTGATGGGAATCTTCACTTGGATCTTTACAATTTTGTCTGTTGAGCGGAAAAGATGAAATCCGTCAAGTGGCTGCTGCCAGTGTTTATACAAATTTGTGCCCGTTTTATGAAGTTGTTTGAATACTGCAGCTGTCTAGTTCCCAAATGTCAAATATGATTGACGTATGACGCCGTTAGCAAAAATTATAACATCATCTGATAGGGTGATGAATTCTGCGCCACCTGTACAAAGTGTTTGGAGTTCGCGCTATTTGTATAGAATAATTTCAAAGCTAATATTTTAATAATTTTTTTGTGCTGTATATATATATATATACTCATACATATATAATTACCACTTGTATATAGTTTACAGATTGTAATATAACATGAATTAGCTCATATTTTTATTTGCTTTAGACATCATGTTATTACCATTTATATTAATTTTATATTTTCCAGTCAGTTTTTAATAATAATATATTTACTTGTATAAAGGAAGACAAGATTTATCATAAATATTTTATTGATAGCCATTTATTTATCCTGTTTTGAATATTGAAAGCATCAACTTTGTGGATCATCTTGATATATTATTTCGAGAAATAAAAATACTTTGTGTTCTGATCCACTCACATTTTTATTAACCAACTAGTTTCGGCAACAACCTGCTGCCCTCTTCAGGGTTACATTTATTACTTTAGTTAGTAATAAATGTAACCCTGAAGAGGGCAAAAGGTTGTTGCCGAAACTAGTTGGTTAATAAAAATGTGAGTGGATCAGAACACAAAGTATTTTTATTTCTCGAAATAATATATTTATTTATCCTTTTACTGGTATTATTGAAGTGTTTTATTTATTATTTATAAATGTATTTTTATATTGAATTGGAACCCTTTTTTAAAATTTTACACACAGTATTTTTTTAATTAATATTACACTAAATTTTTGATAATTTTGTTACATTTTGTATTTAAAAAAATCACACAAAAACCGCGGAGATCTCACATAAATTCATATTTTTAAAGTTTTGTAAATATGAAAAATCACACCACATATATTTAGTTGTCTGTGCATCGAATATTTACATTTATTTAAATATTAATTTTTGTAACCATGCAGTAAGTTCATTTTTATCCATAATCTTTTATTTTTTTTAAATTAAATTAACCATTTGTTAAAAGAAAAAAAAACAAACAAGAAAATCTGAAGCTGTAACAATGGTGTATTATGAAAAAACATTTTTATTATTTAATAATTTGTTTAAAGTACTCGTTTCACCAATTAATATGATTGATATTTTATAATTTATTGATTGTACCTTGAGAAATAATGTTATTGATTTTATTTTATACATATATTTGAGATTCTAAACATGAGCAGTTGCAAGCTATTGTTCTTTATTTTATGCTACTACGCTTTCCTTATTGGCGTATTAATCTCTGAGGAATATGTTATTAATTTGGGTATGTAAACAACACTGAAACAACTGTTTTTTTTCTATAATTTATATTTGAAGCGCTAACTTTGTGATTTTCCATTTTATAATTAAAATGTTACATTGTTTTAAAATCACTATATGTATTTTATTATAACTCAATTATAATGTTTACTGGTTTCGAAGCTAACCGCTTCTTTATCAATGCTGATTAATATTTGTATTAAAATTACTTCTCTGAAGGGGTGTTTAAAATGTGTACAAAAAATGATTCATTGTTTTTGAAAAATGGCCATAAATTATTTACCAGTAGGAATTTTAAAACAAAAATTTCAGAGATATCTGTTTGTAGCCTAAAATATTCAAATATTATATTTTTTGGAGATTGTCAATCTGTGTTCCGTGTACATTTAGGGCTACGCGTTTTTGTTCTGGAGAATAATACCTTATGACGCTCGACTACGTTACTGGTGTCGCAGGTTTGATTCCCGTCAAGTGCAAAACAAATTCATGAAAGGTTTATTTTCAATTGGTCTGGGTATTTGTGATGTATTTATCACATTTGCCTCCCCTATCCGAAAGGATATCCTACCTGCAGACAAGCCTCAATGAAGGCTTTGCGGGTTATTCCTTTTAAAATAAAAAATAAATTAAATAAATGCATGAAACATTTTCACCTTGGACTGCATATATTGATTTTTTTAAAACCTTTATCCGCACCCGATGGTGCATAGAACACTGCATCATGTAAACGCAGCGTTTACTTGATCGTCAACATATGAAGGAAAGGTGATCAGCCCCCCTCTTCAGGTATCAGTCCAGGGTAATATTGAATAAAAAAAAGTGAAAAAATAACTAATATTTATTTGACCCCCCTGGGAATCGAACCCGGGAACTCCAGTACGGTAGCCCAGCGTATATTGAATTACTATCATTCAATGTTAGTGCGAAATAATCTATCGCTGACTGCCCTCAGAATATAAAAAAAATGGTTGTTTCACTGTTCTAGATGTAATAATCTAAGTCATAATTATTTTATTTTGATATTCTAAACTATGCATATTTACTGTGCCAATTATTATTATATATTTATATATTATATTATTTGAATTGTATGTACCTAAAGTAAATATAATAATGAGTAACTGTCAACTGTAAAATAAAAAGCTTAGTTAATTAAATATTTAGGCAACTGCCAATTTTTTCCAATAATATTTTATCACTGTAAAAGTGAAAAGCTGAAAAAAAAGCAATAAAATAAATTTTAGACTTTGCAAATATTTCTCTATATATTTGTATTAAAGTGTAATTTTATGCAGTATTTTTTGGTTTTTATTGTAAAGAGGAATTATTAATTCTGAAAATACCGGAGAAGAGAATACCAATGCTTTTGGTATTAAAACACGACTGTGGATGTCCTAAGTAAATTTTATATTATGTTAAAACACTAACACCATTTTTTCCGTTGTTGATAACTAAATTGGTAATTTTTGGTTCGTTTTTGATTCTTCAACCTTCATTTTGATAGGATATTGTTTCTGTACCATTTTTCTGGGCTTCTGTCATTGATAGTCGGAAAGAATTGATAATGACATGTTTTTAAAATACAAAAATGGCTGCAAAAAGGGAATAAATTCATATTTAATATCTTTCAAACATTTCTATATTACAGCTTTTCCATGTAAATTTTACTTAAAACCTTTATTATTTATACTTTTTTTTACAATCAATACTTTATTTTCATATTTTGGGTGTAGATAAACGACTAAACGAAAAATGACAGCATCTTTTAAATCAAATTTCAATCAAAAGTATTCTCTAAGTATTTTTTATGATCACCAAGCGAAATTTACTTTTGCCAAATTCGGCTTAATTTTTTAAAGACTTCTTAAAAAGTGCTATTTTTAAATTAGATTACGTGCACAAATAATCGATTCAACGGAGCAAAATAATTTCTTTTGTATGTTTAATTTGGGTCTTCTGCGAGTTCTTCTAATGAGAATGTATTTTGAGTCATAGAGGATAGAACGCCTAAAATATCTAGTATTTTTACGTCTGTCCCGTGATATTCGAGGTATGACATATAGTGAAACTTATAAGTATTTTTGTTGTAAATTTGCTATTTTTAAGGATATATCTTACGTACAACGATAAATGTGTTGACAATTCAGCTCGCTATATACCAACTTGATATATTTTATATCTCTTCACTAAGCATTATTGTTTAAGAAATTTTGTAAAAATATAAATACTGTGGGAGTGTGCGGATTATAAAAATGAGATCCTTATTTATATTATTGAATATATTAACCTATTTTCTCTGTAGAATTCAGTCCCATATCATAATGTCAAGATTTTTAGTTCATTTATATCATCCAGTATACAGTTTTGAATCTTTGTATATGAATTTACTGTGTCGAACTGTGTCCTTCATTTGATGGTACATTTTATAATTTAAAATGACCTTTCCTACATATACTATCATAAACTGTAAAATTTTATTGTATTGGAGAAAAAATTAAGCATAATTTGCCTGATCATTTTACTGGGTGAAAAATGTAATTAATTTGCCAAATATATTTTTCAATAGTACTTAAAATATAGTTAAATATATACGAAATACATTTTGAAAAAACAAAAAAGTCTTATTTACCGATTTGTGACTCAAAGGAGGAGTCAAAATGCTACTTAATTTTAATTGTTAACACACTAAGGACGGGAAAGGTATATCTAACCATTCGGTCAATTAATGCTTAAGAACGGGAAGGGTATTTTTACATGCGCCATCCTCATTTCAAAGTCAGAGAAGAAGGAATTATTATTTTAAAATTAATATTATGAACCAATCTCTTTGTTAAAGTCTTACCTATATGTACACAATTATCGAATCCCATCGCCGGCGATGGGATCCCACTACCGGTAGTGCAGGCGTAAAAAACACCCGTCCTTAGTGTGTTAAGTGTTAAAATAATTATTAGTTGAAGTGACATTTGTTTGCAATTTATACTTCCCTTGCATGTTGAAATTCTTCAAATCAGTGTGTATTGAAAACAAATGATTTTGATTAATTATTATCAAACTTTTGATAGTGTCAATAAGGATCTTGTGATGAAGAGAATGTAAGCCATCGGTATTAAGTTTAATTTATTGTAAATAAATATTGTATATGGCTATAATTTAATTATAATTTTTACTTGATTAAAAGACATTTTGCCTACTGAATCCTTGCTTTTATTATTTTTTTTATTATACCTTTACCAGATGCAGTGCTTCCTAGATAATAATCAGCTCGAGTACTCGGTATTTGTCGCCCCATACTTACCAAGAATTCTCACCTGTTGGCATTTTACTGCGGTAAGAAAATCATCAGATCACATTTAAAATTTAATTCTAAACACATTCTTGTCATTTCTTTTATTATTTATCTTCGTGATATAATATATGGTTAATATTTATTTTATATTCCAATTTATTTACAATAAAACAATAAATATTATTTGGTACTAGAAAACGATATCACATAAATTATATTTTCATAATTAAGATCTCCATTCCACTTAAGTAGTTAAAAAAATATAAAAATATAAAATACGAAAAAGTTGTAATATTAACACATTGTGTACGGTGTGCACATATTTGTGCGTTTCAGAAACCTTGTGTGGTGGCGGGGTGCACATTTTTGTGCATTTCGGCTACCTTCAATTTAGTATACAAAAAACACGTCATAAACTTCTAATCTCTTGGCCTTTTTGCTTTTGTTGTGTAGTGGATAGATGTCGTTGTAATATAAAAAATAATACTGATATATACTGGTTCAAAGCATAGCTAATGGTCGTAATCTGTTTTGAAGGAAATGTTAAAAATTAACTTTAAACAATGGATACAGACGGTGCGTTTTTTTCTTTGTCCTAAAATGAAATAAAATACAAAGATCATTGTCCTTTACTTAAGTCGCCAGTTGGTACTTACAAAGCAATAAACGCGTGTGGGGAAAGCCCATAAATCATTTTTTATTCGCAGATTTTGAGTTTTCGGCGGTTGTTAAACTGTTGTTATTTTCTAATATTTTATTTGTGTTTTTAACATTTTTTTTTACTTTTGTGATTTGTGGACTAACATGATTTTATTTTGAGACGTTAGAGACCATTTAACCGTTTTTGTATTGTTTTCGAGTTCAACCTCAAGTTCAAAATATGAAGTTCACTGACATATTTTATATTTCCAGACAGCTGTCTAATGTCGCCCGCCTCAAGATACAGTTTTATCAAAACATTGCCGTAACTAATGTGTTAAATTTGATAGCATTCATACGGACTGTAATACCACGTATGCTGACGCCTTATAGTGACAAATATTTGGAATGGGCCTTAATCATAAAAAAATATATAAATAAAAACTTTATCTAAAAACTTATTTACTATGTATATAAAATCACATTGTATACCAGTTTTAGTCTGCTTACAGCATTATGACTAGGAAATAAACACATTTAGTAGATACAACTAAACAGAATGCATTGTGATCAAAATAAAACCCGGTAAGTCCCAAATAAAGGAAGAAAATTAAAAGAATTGCATTGTAATTTTTTTTTTAAGAGAAACATTTGTATTTTTTTATTATTTACACAAATATTTCAATTTCACACTATTTCTGTGAGCTCAAGCGACTCATTATTAGAAATAGGTGTCAAATTGTGGTAGAGTGGGTTTGAGCTGAAAAACTCTGACTTAAGAGTCCGCGACACTAACCACGGGACCACAACCCGACCCGTTATCTATTTATTTTTGTATTTTTAAAGTAAGACTTCTATTTTTGTATAAAAGGTTAAAATTTTTAACATTTTTGTTTGCTTCTGTTTTGTTTTTATTGAACTGGAAAATAATAAAATTATGTAAACCATTTAAAATAAAATAATCTGATATTTTTAGTTCCATTTTTTTGGATAAAAACCCGAGCATTAAGTGGTTAAAACAGAAATTTATAAATAAAAACATAATTTTTTACTAAAATCATTAGAATCATGAAAATTCACTTAAAATATTCAACAACATTTTGAGTGTGTCCAAATACTTGTTCACAAAATCTGGATTATCTCCAATTACAGGAGTTATTTTCATATTATTTTTTGACATTTCATCAAAGATGAAGAAGAATATGGAAGTCTGGGCATTTACAAGGCGGACGACCGTCATAGGCTGGTTTAAGTGATAGATGTCTCTAGTGAAGTTCTAGTGATTCAAGAACAAGGTTTCTAATTTGTTCATATATATATATATATATATATATATATATATATATATATATATATATATATATATATATATATATATATATATATATATAGAACTTCCAAGAATTTGAGTAGTGTGGTTGTCAATAATGCGTATAATTGGTGAATGTTACACGTGTGTAAAGTGATCACTTCAACCAGCCTATGACGGTCGTCTACCCCGTAAATGCCCAGACTTCCATATTCTTCTTCATCTTTGATGAAATGTCAAAAAATAATATATAATATTCAATATATTTTAAACGGTACTTCTGATTTATGAAGATACCCTATGATTTTGGATTATTGAACACATTTTTATAATATCCTAATAAATATATATGTACACATTTTTACATAAAGTTTAATATCATAAATCATACAAACCAAATACAAAAATGAGCGATAAGATATTGTATCATATACAAAAGTAAAGTTGAATAAATTGTTCCAATTGGAAGTGTCCATGTAGCGATATTGCTTTATTTTATTTTTTTAAACCCTTATCCGCACCCCAATGGTGCATAGGGCACTGCGTCATATAAACGCAATGTTATCTTGATCGTTTACACATGAAGGAAAGGTGATCAGCCCTCCGCTTCAGGTACCAGTCCAGGGTAATATTGAATAAATATGACCGTGAAAAAATCACCTATATTTATTTTACCCCCCTTGGGAATCGAACCCGGGACCTCCAGAACGGTAGCCGAGCGTGCTGACCATCACACTACGGAGGCGGAGTAGTGATATTGCTTTATACAATTGTAAAATGTTCAGGAGGGCCATTTAAGTCACTTTTGCTTGTGAACAAAATAAACATCAATGCTGTTAGTCATTTTTAACAAGTCGATGTATTATACTTCCAAGTTTAAAATCCTCTGGGAAATTTTTCAGGGCAATATTAAGCTAGTGAGATATCAAATGGTTCATAATCACGTTTTTGTAAACAAATGTACTTGGTCACTTTCTCCTGTATGACTACGATATATGAAATTATAATTTTGGCATTAGCAATATCCGCCTCTGTAGTGTAGTGGTCGGCACCTTTGGCTGCCGTGCTTGAGGTCCCGGGTTCGATCCCCAGGGAGTCAAAATAAATTTTAGTGTTTTTTCACCGTTATATTTATTGAGTATTATCTTGGACCTTGACCGCAGGGTTGATCACCTTTCCTATATTTGTTTAACAATCAATATAACACTGCTTTTATAAGATGCAGTGCCCTATGCACCATTGGGTGCGGGTAAGAATTAGAAGAAGAAAACTTTAATTCTTTGAATTGACTCTACTTTTAAAAGGGGCAACTTGAACTCTGTAAATATACATAATTACAATCTTTTCTTCATATATTTAACGATCAAGATAACACTGCTTTTATATGATGCAGTGCCCTATGCACTATTGGGGGCAGACAATGTTAAGAGAGAGAAATTAAATATTTAAAATGATTTTTTCTTACTCAAAACATTTCTTTTGATAAAAAAAAACAGGTAATTAGCTTTTTCTACTGTTTTATTTGACCAGTGACCGGGTTTTGTTATTACCAACATCATCAGTAAGGACAAAAACAACTGGTCGCTGGTCAAAGAAAATAATGAAAAATAAGCTAAAAAGTTTTTGTTTTATTATATGTAATGCAGTTCCACCAAGAAATGTCTATAGAAAATTAAAATCTCATAAAACAGTTCCATTTAGTCAAAATCTATGGAACTTTCACTTGAAATACAATAAAATTGTATTTATGGTACAATTGTTTGTGTTTTAATCAAGTAAACCCCATACTTTAATTAAACAAGGTAAACTAAAAATTCATTTTATCTGTCTCCGTAGAGTAATGGTCAGCATGCTTGGCTATTGCCCAGGAGGTCCTGGGTTCGATTCCCAGGGGGAGGTCAAATAAATATAAGTGATTTTTTCACTCTAACATTTATTCAACATTATCCTGGACTGGTACCTGAAGCGGAGTGCTGATATCCTTTCCTTCATGTGTTAACAACCATCAAGATAACACTGAGTTTATATGATGCAGTGCCTTATGCACCATCAGGTGCGGATGAGGGTTTGAAAAGAATTGATATTAGAAAATATCAAAAGTAATGTTTTTAAAAAAAAAAAATTGAGCAAACAGAAATATTTCATTCTGTCGACATTCATATCAAATTAATATTACCTAATAACGATGTAAATACATGTCGTATATAATAATTTCCTAATAAGATACAGTCTTTTCATATTGGTTACTACCCACACAACGCATCGTATCTCCGGCCTTCCCAGTCTATATGAAAAATGGATCGCCGTGTTAGGTGATCAATTTGTGCTTTCGTAATATTTGCCGCAATTAATGCTTGAAATCCTTCCTCGGTCCAGTCCTGTCCGAGAAATACCCCTCTTGCTATCTGTGATACTGGACTCGGCACATTTCTGAAGAAAAAAAACACACATACATATATTGTAACCATCTAATAAAATTTTAACAACATTTTGAATGAAAATTTAGTTTTTAGGCATTTCCCAGTATGTAGAATAATTCAGTTAGGACCTTATATACATCTAAAAAAAATAAAAGGGTGTCTGCTAAATAAAAAGCTTACTCAATTCAACTATAGATACTGCCATGAACTTGCACATGAAGCGACGTGCGAATCATATGATATTTGAGTTTCAAAAATTTGAGAAGTGTGTTGTGAATCATGGAAAGAATGGTGAATGTTACACGTGTATAAAGTGATCACTTAACCAGCCAATGTAACTTGTAAATACCCTGACTTACATATTCCTCTTCATCTATGTTGAGATGCAAAAATGAAAAAGATGTAATTGTAACTCTAATATTTATTTAATATCAGGGCTATTAAATAAATATGAGAGTTACAAAATAACACTGCATCAATACATTGCAATGCCCTATCCACCATTGGGTGCGGATAACGGTTAAAAGATGAACTTGGCTCAGTAAATTTCCTTTTTTTTAAGAAGTGACAACACTTATTGACAGAATAGATTTTTGATAATTGTGATATTGTTATTTTTGACTTTCCAGAATGCCAAGGGATAGGAGGTGTACTTTAAAAAGTAAAGATTAACTTGTCTACAATTTAGTGCTGAGAGACGGTGCAATGTAATCCGAAATAAGAGAACTTTTGTGGACAAGCATAGTAAGACTGTTACGATAGATAAACACTCAAAGCTCACAAATTAATGATAAAATTTAAAAAAAAATTAAAAATACAATAAACTTACTACTGGGTCCTTTAGCAATGGTGGCCGATTTGGATAAACTATCACTGTCGTCGGATTCCGAACACGCCTGGAAACTTGTATCTGGAAATTTGTGATATTTTAAAACATATGTTAAATTAAAATAACCAACACAATAAAAATTACACAAAATCTTATATTGCTGTCCGAAGAGGCCAGTAAATTAAATTGTCGGCGGTGCATTTCACTCTAAAAAGGTGAGATATAAAATAGATCTATTTCAAAACATTACTTTATAATTTTCTTGTGACAAACATGGAAAATTGCATTTAATTCACACATTCACTCCACATAAAATAATGTTATACAGATAAACTTAAATTTTCAAATTTATAATACGAATCACTTTGTTCAAAATCAAATTATACTTTCTATTTAAACATCATAAATGAGTGTATTCCTTGGTGTTTTCAACTGCAAATCATCTTTATTTGAGTACAGATTCATTGATGCTGATCTTTTAAATACAAAAAAATATATATTTATTATATACTGTCCACCTCCGTAGTGTAATGGTCAGCACGCTCGGCTACCGTTCTGGAGGTCCCGGGTTCGATTCCCAAGGGGGAGTAAATAAATATAAGTGATTTTTTCACTGTTATATTTATTCAATATTACCCTGGACTGGTACCTGAAGCGGAGGGCTGATCACCTTTCCTTAATGTGTAAAACGATCAAGATAACACTGCATTTATATGAAGCAGTGCCCTATGCACCATTGGGGTACGGATAAGGGTTTTATTATTATTTATTATTATAAACTTATAAAAGAAATATTTATAGGATTCAATACTTACAGTATTATACATTCAAAAAAAAATTAATTTCATGCAAAAAATTTAATTTTTTAATCTCTAGCCTTGTCACATTGTCAACACGTGTGTCTTACTAAGCAAGTAGGTATAAATAACTGCATATAGAGCAGTTTTAAACATCTCTTCTTTACATTTTTTCCCATGATTTAGAATTAACTGGGAAATCGATTATACGGGATTTTTTCATCATCCAACCATGAAAATTGGAAGTGTACTGTGTACATACAATTGTTATAAAACACAAATAAATGTTACACTTTAAACAAAGTGATCACTTAATACGTTGACTGCCAACTATGAGATAACTCGTAGATTGCGTTCTTTGCTAGGACGCCGGCTAGGAGTTATCTCCTACTGTGTTTACTTGCCATATTCCTGCAGCTAGGATAAAATTCCTAGTATATCAGTGCTAATATGGATAGATGGCGCATGGGAGGAGAACAAAAAATCAGTACTGGCTTACATGAATAGAAAATTTACTAACCTTTTGACCGTGTTAACTTTGTTCCTGAGAGACGCCCGTGCGCGGCGGTATGTCGCCGTATTTTAAATGATTACTTTTATCATGTATTTAGTTAAGAAACTATTTATTTTCCTAAACAAAAACGTTCAGTGGGATTCAACGTGCCTTTCAGGTACTCTATAATACACTTGTGTCACATTGTTCTTGAAATATATCGTAATAAAAACAAATAAGATATTAACATAAATAAATCAAAGCACGCATCGTGTGTCACTCTTACCCACTGGTGATGCGTAGCATCGAGAGTGAGACAGACATAGGGCATGATTATGGCGCGGACTAATTATCGACCTCAAGAAAAATTAGGGATCTGTTCTTTTATTTATCCTTGTGATGTTACAAATTATTAGTCAGATATTTCAACAGATGTCATAAGGCCAAGGATTGACGTATTATTTTATCCGAAGTTCCACACCATGAAAAAATCCGTCCAAGTTGAACTGAGGTTCGAAACTTGCAGCAAAGTAAAAATACATACGCTTATGTCAGCTGCGTATGGGGCATGTTTTGCGAAAACACATACGGTTATGCGAGCCGCGTGGATCCAGTTAGTGAATGGACAGAAAATATGATTATAATTTTTTTATTAAAATTGTTTGTGAAATTGGCTTTTTAGACCACAATTCTAAAAATCGCTGTGGCAGTCAACGTGTTAAGCCAGCTTTTATACCATCTTTATAAAAAACATGTTCATCTATGTTGAGATATCTTTAATTTCTTTACCTCCAGTGCTGTATATCCCAGGCTTGGTTTTGATATACCCCGGTCTGTCCTGGTTCTCAGCGTGCCCAAACGTCTGGAAGCCCATCGTGAACTGCGCGTACGGGCTGATCTCAAACATTTCTGAAATATCACAATACAGAATCAAAAACCGAGAGCCCAGAAGAACAAACACGGTTTAAAGTATTTATACATTTGGCGTTTTGGAACTCTATTTT
Organism: Brachycentrus maculatus; assembly: GCF_059751285.1. Taxonomy (NCBI): domain Eukaryota; kingdom Metazoa; phylum Arthropoda; class Insecta; order Trichoptera; family Brachycentridae; genus Brachycentrus; species Brachycentrus maculatus. Next base: position 50,362 of record NW_028281679.1, on the reverse strand, counting down.
AATTTATATTGTAACAAGAAACAAATAAGGATTCTAACCAGGAACTTGACAGGACACTGCAGACTGAGGAAACACATGACAAAAATTGGACTACGTGACTCCCCAGTATACAGATTTTGTATGGAGGATAACGAAACACCAATCCACATTCTCTATAACTGTGACGCACTTGCTCGTAAACAAAGTCACATCCTTCGTGAACCACTACTGGACTCCGAGAAGGTGAACTCTTACCACCAAGACAGGTTGTGAGCTACATGACTCACGTAGGTCTTGAGAGTGAGCAAATATGTAGGGAGGTCACAATAGACCAAATATGGTCGAAGTGTGACATATCGCGCACTCCTTTCAAGAATGTCATAAATCAAAAAACTAGATTTTTCATAAGAACGTTGGTTTCGCCACAGTGCGAAATGAAACTCAAAAAAAAATAATTCGAAGGACCAGTCTTATGGTATTAACAATAAGACGACGATTCTACAAGGTAGAAATATTTAGATCGATTTGGAGTCGTGATACTCTTCCGAGTTAGTTCGATGATTTATGCTCGAACCTTCAAGTACCAAGGGACGGCGAGTTCGATAAATATCAAATAGCACGTATGAATAAAGAACTAACCTTTTATTCTTATAGATGGTCTTGATCCAGCGCTGGGATCAGGGCGATTCTCTCTTGATGGTGGTGATGGGGTCACAAAATACAGCGAGGTATTCACAACAAATTCAATATAGAGCGCCCGCGTGAAGAGTCAAATTGCAACTATTTTTTTTACTTTTGTTTTTCTTTTGTCTTGTATTCGGGCAGTCGGGCGTCGTTCGAAATTCAAAACGTACTACCGATAAGTACCGGCCAAACCATGCCCCCCGCCTTGGAAGTTCCTAGAGCTTCCGAAACCGTCGACGCAAACCGAAAGAACCACGAACTCCAAAACGATCAAACACGAATGTTGAAGAGAGAGAAATAATATGGAAAAATACTTAAATAAAGGGATAATTAAATAATTCATTTCAATTTGAACCATAAGAGGTTTGAGGTAATTCTCTCAACACTTTCACTTGTTCGGAAACGTCCAATTCAATACAATTGGAAACTTAATGCAAAAACAAACAAACAAAAGAAAAACTGAGATAAAAAAAATGCAAAAACAATAGATAAACAAACTACTATTGATTTGGAATTGGACACAGTTTAACAACTGGCCTTTTGAAGCTGGTGGTTTGGGTTCTGACCAAAGCCACTCTGGCAATACCATCGGTGCCAGGGTATAATTCTTCTATTCTTCCTAGAGGCCAACGTAAAGGAGGGATGTCGTCTTGTATAATTAGAACTAAAGTACCCACAGTTACCGGGTGATCGGGTGTACACCACTTTTGGCGCACTTGCAATGTATGCAAGTATTCCAACCTCCACTTTTTCCAATATTCTTGGACTAAACTGTCTAATAACCGTTTACGAAAACCTAGACTATAACTGTTTGTTTCCAAGGCCGGAAGAGATTGCAAAGGTGTAGACATGAGAAAGTGGGCGGGAGTAAGGACTTCCGGATGAGGTTCGCCCGATAACACACAAAGGGGTCTCGAATTAAGGAGAGCCTCTATCTGTACTAATACCGTAAGGAGTTCTTCATAAGTCAGTAATTGACTTCCTATTACTCTATATAAGTGTGATTTGAAACTCTTAATATTTGACTCCCAGATTCCACCAAAATGTGGACTATGAGGTGGAATTAATTTCCATTCTATACGACGCTTAAGCATTTCTTTGCTTATAATATTGTGGTATTCCTGCGATACGGTTAACTTATAAATATCTTCTAACTGTGCCTTAGCTCCAATAAAATTTGTACCATTATCTGAGTACAAACATGATACAGGTCCTCTTCGCGACAAAAAACGTTTGAACGCGGCTAAGAAAGTATCGGAGGATAAGTCCGAAGCAAGTTCAATATGTACAGCCTTAGTTGTTAAGCAAATAAAAAGACACAGATAAGCCTTTTGAGAACGTTGTCCGCGCTTTCTAGTGAGAGTAATGTTTAGAGGACCCGCGTAATCAACACCTGTGTGGACAAAAGCTTTTGCCTCCTGTATCCGATATGATGGAAGATCAGCCATTTTCGGAGTTGGATGTGACGGAGACATGCGGAAGCAGGCATTGCATTTATTTACTCGCCCTCTAATGACGCTTCTGGCAGAAAGAATCCAAAATCTTTGGCGCAGGATAGACATAAGGAGTCCCGATCCCGTATGTAAGTGAAATTTGTGGTACCGATCTATTATTAAATTGACCACATGGTCTCGTTTTGGAAGAAGCGCTGGGTGTTTGGTTTCAAAAGGAAGATCTGCTTTGGATAATCTTCCTTCAATGCGTAAAATACCTTCTTCGTCTATAAAGGGACTCAGACGTTTCAACTGTTTTGATATGACCTGAGACCCCTTTAATTGGCTTATTTCGTCTGAAAAATGCATGCTTTGGACCGCTCTAATAACCACCTTCTCAGCTTCTATCAAATCTGAGACTGTAACTGTCACCGAACGAGGTAACCGTTTTAAAAAACGTAAACAATATACAATTATACGAAGAAGCCTGTCCCAACACGAGACTCTTTTAGACAATTCGTAAAACTCCAAACAATTATTAACGAATGTATTCGTTGTTAGAAAAACTTTAGAACGTTTGTATTCCAATTTTTTATCTTCGGATTCTTCAAAGGAAAATTTATTTATAGGCCACGTAGAGCAATCTTCCCTAGCCCACGGTGGACCGTTTAACCACAGAGGGTGGTCAATTAATTGCGCGGGTGTCAACCCGCGAGATATACAGTCGCTTGGATTTTGCTTACCATTGATATGGTAAAAATATTTGGGATCAAGAAGTTCTTGAATCTTGGTGATCCTATTTGCGACGAATGTGTCAAAACGATGTGGTGATGAGTGAGTCCAGTGTAGAGCGACTGTCGAGTCACTAAAGGCATATATATTTTTTACTGTACACCTTGAGGAAATTGTATCGATGACGAATTTAATAAGCTTTGCTAATAATAAGACTGCGCAAAGTTCTAATCGAGCTAAAGACACAATTTTGAGTGGAGCTACACGACTCTTGGCTAGAATAAGACTTATTTTATTGGGATTATTTGGAACTTCTATGCACGTATAAACACAGGCGCCGTACGCGCGTTCGCTGGCGTCTGCAAACCCTAATATGTTTAAAGTACATAATTCCGATTCAAAGCCTAAAAATCGAGGTAATTTAAATCCTTTTAGCAGAGGCAATTCTTTTAAGAACTTTTGCCAGGTAGTTTTTATTTCCTCAGGTGGCAATTCATCCCACCCTAACTTACGAATCCATAAAGCTTTGATTAATAATTTCGCATATAAGATTACTGGAGAACAATAGCCATTGATGTCCCACAACTTTGCCACCGTTGACAACATTGTGCGTTTGGTACATTTAGGTATTGGGCTACATTTTACAGAAACTGTTAAAACATCTTCCTTAGGACACCAATCTAATCCGAGAATCTTAAGGTTATCCTCTTCATTGTCAAATTTAACTTTACTAGTTAAACTTAAACTTAAACTTTCCGGAATAGCATTCATTACTTCCGCCGAGTTGCTTACAAATTTAACTAATTCAAAACCTCCTAATTTGAAAAGTTCAATTAGACTTAGCGCCAACTTAACACCTTCTTCCGTTGTGCGAGTGGACGTGCCTAAATCGTCCATATAAAAATCTTCGGACGCGATTTTGGCAGCGTATGGATATTTATCATGTTCATCTTTAGCTAGCTGCTTTACGGTACGCATAGCTAAGTAAGGACTACATCTCAAACCGAAGCACACGCGATTAAACTGGTACATCTTTATTACGTCATCAGTTTTAAATTTATACAGGATATTGAGAAAACGACGATCTTCAGGACGTACAATTAAATTTAGAAACATTTGCTTGATATCCGCGCTGAGTGCAATTGGAAATAATCTGAATTTTAGAATAACGGCGGGTAATTCTGCTTGTAAATTAGGACCTGGATGTAAACAATCATTCAGAGAAAGACCCGACGTAGTCACCTGACTGGCATTTAGGACAACTCTAAGTTTTGTAGTGAGTTTGTCCGCTCGTTGAACTCCGTGATGAGGTATGACATAAAATGGCTCGTTAGAATTACTAAGTGGTATGGGAGAAATAAATTTATTTTCGAGATATTCTTCCATGACCTTATCATAGTCACGACGCAGAGTGTCATTTTGATTAATTTTGCGTTCTAATTTCTGATAGCGAAGTGTCGCAGTTGTAAGTGAATCTCCTAAACAAGATGGATCTCTATTAAAGGGTAGTGCTGTGACGTAGCGCCCAGTGCTATCCCGATGTATGTTTGATTTATAAAATTCTTCACACTGTTTTTCCCCAGATGAAAAACTTGGTTTTTCACTCGAAGGTGCTTCTTCTAATGTCCAAAATCTGGATACTAGTGACTCAATTGATTCCTTAGAAGTAGTCAAAAAATTATTAATAGGAGGACGAGTATCGTCCTTATCGTAACTTATCAAAGAATTGGCCGAACCTTCAATTATAAACCCAAATGCGGTCTCTATAGCGTCTGGGTTTCCTGGCGGTCCACTTATTCTTTTATCTCGCAGAATTTCAGTAAAGACTTCAGCACCCGGTAATATGTCTACTGGTCTTGAAATGTGGAAGTCTCTGTCGGCTAAGGACAAGTCTTTTAAATAGTTGAGAGATGAGGTATTAATCTCGGAAACTGGAAGGTTATCGGTTATCTTATTTAATACTAGTGGTTGAATACTTAAATTATAACTAGGATCATCCTGCGATTTTAAAACTAAATTTGTTACACCGTGAATTGGTTGCGAAGTATTTGACGACTCGAGTTCAGAATATTTTGTCATCCTTATAAGTGTGTCTTTAACAAAATAAAACTTCCTTTTGAAAACTGTCAAGCTCTCAAAATTCGGTTGAAAATCTGGATTTAACTTCATTTGCAACACGTTTTCATTATCACATAAGTTTTTAAATTCGGAAAAATCATTGTCAATTTCCGATGCCTGTACTCTAAATTCTTGTGTAATTCGCGTTTCTTTTTGACTTTGATAAACATGTTGAGCTTGTTTATGCAGCTCTTCGATTTCCGCCAAAATATAATCTTTTTTTGCTATCGCCAATTTAAGTTGTATTTTATCATTCATGTTTACGTAATGCTTATTGCAGTAGCAATATTATCAAAGGGAAACAAATTCACAAGGAATTTAAATATCGAATTTAGTATTGACACCAAATCCGAAACGCTCGCAATCGTAAATAGGTACGCTAGTAATCGTAAATATGTAAATCCGGCTCGATAGGACCAAAAATGGTTTCGCCACAGTGCGAAATGAAACTCAAAAAAAAATAATTCGAAGGACCAGTCTTATGGTATTAACAATAAGACGACGATTCTACAAGGTAGAAATATTTAGATCGATTTGGAGTCGTGATACTCTTCCGAGTTAGTTCGATGATTTATGCTCGAACCTTCAAGTACCAAGGGACGGCGAGTTCGATAAATATCAAATAGCACGTATGAATAAAGAACTAACCTTTTATTCTTATAGATGGTCTTGATCCAGCGCTGGGATCAGGGCGATTCTCTCTTGATGGTGGTGATGGGGTCACAAAATACAGCGAGGTATTCACAACAAATTCAATATAGAGCGCCCGCGTGAAGAGTCAAATTGCAACTATTTTTTTTACTTTTGTTTTTCTTTTGTCTTGTATTCGGGCAGTCGGGCGTCGTTCGAAATTCAAAACGTACTACCGATAAGTACCGGCCAAACCAAACGTTTTTAAAGTTTAAAAATATAATACAATGTTTTAAAAATAAATATCAAACCGCCTTTTGAACTTTTAACTGTGCATCAGATCTTTTTAGGTAAAATCTGAAGGTTTTTTCTCCATTTGAAAAATATTTAGTATATTTAAAAAAATAATTAAACAATACCTTTCCTTCAAAATGCAAAAACAACACTTTCTGCCCTGTAGCGGGTAAATATTAAGTTAAAAATATGCCGCTTTTCCTGGGATATAGTACATTTTCTGGACATTCCAAAAACATGCACAACTGAGAATTGATGATTTTTGATTTATAACGTTCTTGAAAGGAGTGAGCGATAAGGGATGCAAGATCCCTTGACCTTAAAAAAAAAAAAAAAATCGACAGTTGATCCATTGACAGTTGATCCATTGACAGTTGATCCATTGATAGTTGATCCATTGATAGTTGATCCATTGATACAACTATCAACGATCCATTGATAGTTGATCCATTCATAGTCGATTCATTGACAGTTGATCCATTGATAGTTACCGGTGCTGGCCTTGCTGGGCTTCCTGGTGCAGATGGGGGAGCTGTAGAGGCGCGGGCAGGCCGAGGGCGGCGCGCTGTCGGAGCGCGGCAGCGCGCGCGCCTCCTGGTGCGCGTACTGCTTGCCCGACACCGCCCCGCAGAGCACCCTGTGCCTGCAACAGGACCAAACACGCCGCCGGACATTCAGCACCACGACCCAATTCAAGGTGCACGAATGGCCCGAGCCACACAATTTGGACAACAATCAAAATATATTATTTTGAGAAATAAAAAGACTTTGTTTTTTGATACACTCACATTTTAATTAACCAACTAGTTTCGGCAAAAACCTGTTGCCCTCTTCAGGGTTTAATTTATGTCATAAATTAAACCCTGAAGAGGTTGTTGCCGAAACCAGTTGGTTAGTAAAAATGTGAGTGGATAAAAAAACAAAGTCTTTTTATTTCTCAAAATAATATATCAATATGATCTACAAAGTTAATGCTTTCAATATTCAAAATAAAAACAAAAAACAAAAAAAAATAATCAAAATGTTGCCTATTACTACTACTACCACTACCATCACACCATTTCCCCGCAGTATGCAGAGAGGATGGAACGCCACACTCTTCAGTCATGACATACACTGCTTACTTCCTTCACACATACGCTTCCTTTCTACACCCATGTAATACATTTTCATATTTCACTTTGATAGTAATTGCAATACATTTTCATATTTCACTTTGATCGTAAATGCATTACATTTTCATATTTTACTTTGATAGTAATTGCAATACATTTTCATATTTCACTTTGATAGGAATTGCAATACATTTTCATATATTACTTTGATAGGAATTGCAATACATTTTCATATTTCACCTTGATAGGAATTGCAATACATTTTCATATTTCACATTGATAGTAATCGCAATACATTTTCATATTTCACTTTGATAGTAATCGCAATACATTTTCATATTTCACTTTGATAGGAATTGCAATACATTTTCATATATTACTTTGATAGGAATTGCAATACATTTTTATATTTGACTTTGATAGGAATTGCAATACATTTTTATATTTGACTTTGATAGGAATCCTAATACATTTTCATATTCGATTTCGATAGGAATTGTAAAACACTTTGTAAAACACCTTACCTGTGTTTCTGAACGGCCACAAAGACACAGATCATCATACAGAGAAGCAGCAGAACACAGCTGCAGACCATCACCAGAATGCTTGTGTCTAGAGGTTCACTCGGCGGTCCAATCTCCTCTGAAAATTTATGACAGTTATTGTATCGGCATTAATTTTGTGGTGAGACGAGATTAAATTTGAAATAAAACACTTGTTTTATGTATTAATTTTTAAATAAAACACAAATTTTTTGAGTCTACTAAGTTGTATTTTCTAAAAAACACACAAAAATTTATATTGCAACAATTGTTTCACCTAGTTATGGAATTTTTTAAACGAATGAAAATGCTAGACATTCGTTTGAAAATGCCATAACTAGGCGAAACAATTGTCACGATATTAGTTTTATGTGTTTTTTTTAAAAGTAAAATACAACTTAGTAGACTCAGAAAATCTGTGTTTGATTTAAAAATTAATAATGATAATAATAAAACCCTTATCCCCACCCCAATGGTGCATAGGGCACTGTGTCATATAAACGCAGTGTTATCTTGATCGTTTACACATGAAGGAAAGGTGATCAGCCCTCCGCTTCAGGTACCAGTCCATGGTAATATTGACTAAATATTACAGTGGAAAAATCATTTATATTTTATTTTACCCCCCTTGGGAATCGAACCCGGGACCTCCAGAACGGTAGCCGAGCGTGCTGACCATTACACTACGGAGGCGGACAATTAAAAAAAATTGAAAAATTAATACATAAATTAAAATGGATTCTACAAATTAAAGCCAAATCAATAAATAAAACACTTGTTTTTTTACCACATGAGTTTTTTTATTGTTACGACTTGTTTCAGAAGCTACAGATGCTTCCATCTACAGGTTTGAATATAAACTTTTAAAAGTTTATACATATCGTAGTCGTACAGGAGAAAGTGACCAACTACCAAAACTTAAAATGCTCAGGAGAGCCATTTAACTCACTTTTGCTTGGCAAAAAAATAAACTTCAATGAAGTTACTCATTTTTAACGAGTCATTATATTATACTTCCAAGTTTAAAATCCTTTGGGATTTTTTCAGGGCAATATCTAGCTACTAAGATATCAAATAGTCAATGATTACGTTTTTGTAAAAAATGCACTTGGTCACTTTCTCCTGTATGACTACGATATTCAAATTTGTAGATAAAAGTATACGTAGCTTCTGAAACTAATTGTAACAATATAATACTGGAGTGATAAAAGACAGTTGTTTTATTTAAAATTCAATTAACAACTATATCAACCCTTTCCGTAATCATTAAAAAATGAAAGCATATTTTTTTTTTAGATATATTTACACTTTCCACTAGTAATTGAGCCAATGAACAAGTAGAGCAAGCAACGTCAACCACTATACTACAAAAATGGATAGTGTTGATAGATCATATTTTCAGTCGAACAATAAAAAATAAATAATGAATAAAAAGGGTTTTTGCAATTTTTTTAAATCAGATGTTTTAATAAAACAGGGTGAGAAACTGCTTTTTTCTAATATTGTTCTTATATTCACAATATTGAAATATTTATCAAGGTGTGCAATGGATTATTACGATAATTATTTTATTTATTATAACTATTTTTTTAAAAGGAATACACCGCAAAGCCTCTACTTTTAGAGGCTTGTCTGCAGGTAGGATAGTAAGGTAGGGAAGGTAAATGTAAAAAATGTATCACTAACACCCAGACCAATTGAAAACAAATCTTCAATACATTTTGCAATTGGCGGGAATTGAATATGAAATGACCCTCAGACGAATGTGTGGCAAAACGATGTTTGATAGATGTTCGAATGACGAAATGAGGAAAGAATGCAAGGCTGAGATAAGTATTATCGATAAAATTAAGAAAGGTGTGTTGAGATGGTTTGGACATGTGGAACGTATGAGTGAGGAAAGAACGGTTAAACAAATTTATGAGACGAATGTAGTTGGAAAAAGAAGCAGAGGACGACCGAGGAAAACCTGGCACAATCAGGTATGTCAAATACTTGAAAGCGGCCGGGTCAGGAGTCGTAATAATCGTCGGGTATGTATGAGGATATGCATGAATGTAGAAGAGGCGAAGAATGTTTGCAAAGATAGAGTGGTGTGGCGTTCGATTCTCTCTGCCTACCCCTGCGAGGAAGCGGCGTGATGGTTAGTTAGTTAGTTAGTTAGTCCATGGTAGAAGAAATAAATGACACATCCCGGAAAACGATTATTCGAGGAACGATAGATAAAGGTTTCACTGTATAAGCTAACTGAATATATAAAAAAAGCCTATGTAAAGTATTGACTTTGATCTGACTGTGTTACCTGACTACGCCACTGCACCTGCCTATAAAATAATAAAAAATAAAAAGGGTTTTTCAGGGTGATAATTTCCATTGTTCAATATTAAAATATGTGCTAAGGTGTGGTGTGGATAATAGCATGCCCTTCACATTACCTCCAGTCTCTGTTTTGGTGGCAACAGTGTAGACAGCTGTGGTAGGCCCGGCCATGTTGATGGCGGTGACCCGCAACTGGTACCAAACCCCGGGCTGTAGCCTTCCCAGCACCAATCTGTTGTTTCCGACTTCCTAGAAGTTTAAGCGACATGTCGTTAATGAGTAACAATACCCCCAAACGCAAAATTTTATTATTTTTTTTTAAATCATATTTTCGGTACATGGATATTTAAAAAAATATTTTATAAATTAAATGTATTATGGCTCTTAAGGTATAGCCTGTGTTGAGCCGAAATACTTAGTAATGTTAGAAATTTATTGATTTGTGAAGATCACATTCGTTTGATAGTGCCATAACTAGGCGAAACTATTCTCACAATATTAATTTTTTATGTGTTTTTGTTAATAAAATACAACTTAGTAGACTCAAAAAATCTGTGTTTGATTTAAAATTAATACATGAATGTTAATAAATAATAATAATAAACCCTTATCCACACCCCAATGGTGCATAGGGCACTGCTTCATATGAACACTGTTATCTTGATCGTTTACACACGAAGGAAAGGTGATCAACCCTCCGCTTCAGGTACCAGTCCAGGGTAGTGTTGAATAAATATTAGAGTGAAAAAATCACAAATATTTATTTGAACCCCCCTGGGAATCAAACCCGGGACCTCCAGAATGGTAGCCGAGCGTACTGACCATTACACTACGGAGGCAGACAAAGACATGAATGTTAAAAATGTTAATACAGTATAGGGTTTTTTTAATTTTATTTTTATTTTATACATTACAAGATATGTATGTATAATACAATAAAATAATCACAAGTATTAAGCCTGGACTCTAATTAACCCCTTGTGTGATTTGCCCGAATACAATTTGGGTAGGTATTTTTCTGACACAGTGATTTGCCTGGATCCAGTTCGGGCACATGGTACACGAAACTTTTTATAGTGATTTGCTCCAATCCAGCTCGGGTCGTTCCCCCACCAGTTTAGATATATCCATTTTTCTTTCCTAACTAACTAACTAACCATCACGCCGCAGGGGTAGGCAGAGAGAATAGAACGCCACACCACTCTGTCTTTGCAAACATTTTTCACCTCTTCCATGTTCATGCATCTCCTCATACATACCCGCCGATTGTTACGACTCCTAACCTGACTACTTTCAAGTATTTGGCATACCTGATCGTGCCATGTTTTTCTTGGTCTTCCTCTGCTCCTTTTTCCACTTACATTTGCCTCATAAATTTGTTTTACCGTTCTTTCTTCACTCATTTGTTCTACATGTCCAAACCATCTCAACACACCTTTCTTAATTTTATCGAGATTGCTTATCTCAGCTTTGCATTCCTTCCTTGTTTCACTATTCGCACATCTATCATACATCGTTTTGTCGCACATTTTTCTGAGAGTTTCTTGTATTTTAGTATTTCTTGATCTTCCCAATAGATGTCTCTATGTATTCTAACTAAAAAATAATGCAATTGGATTTGATATTGGCTAGCAACAAGCTCAAAGAAGATACTGATTTTGTATGGCCGGCCTGCAAGCACGGAATTGGAGAGCGCGTTAACAAAAGCGTGTTGGTCAAAAATGGAAAGATTGATTTTACCGGGAGGGGATCTGGCTGCAGCCAGAGGCGGGTGGCGAGGATCCGGTAGTCCACACTCCATCGAGGAAGTCCGCAAAGACCATCTCTCCAGCTGGAGAGGTCCAGGAACACGGCACTGGAGTTGCTCCTCATCCACTCCGTTCCACTAGGAGCTGTCATGACTGGAACCAGAGATAAAAGATATGGTTAATTTACATTTTTTTTTCTTTAAACCCTTATCTGCACCCCAATGGTGCATAGAGCACTGCATCATATAAACACAGTATTATTTTGATCACTTACACACGAAGGAAAGGTGATCAGCCCTCCGCTTCAGGTACCAGTCCAGGGTAATATTGAATAAATATTAGAGTGAAAAAATCACTTATATTTATTTGACTCTCCTGGGAATCAAACCCGGGACCTCCAGTACAGTAGCTGAGCGAGCTGACCATTACACGGCGGCGGCGGACAAATTAATGTATATACATATAATCATCATAGTTACATTTACGGGTGGTGACTGACCGGAGCATTTTGTCATAATGTAACGTCGTAACATCGCTCGCGGCGAGCATCAGCGAGCATCCGAAACTATAGATGGAGCGCTCGGCTCGCTGTACTGACTATACGAATGCTCGCATCGTAACGTGTTACGTTACGACGAAATGGCTCTGGTCAGTCACCACCCTAAGGTAACATAATTTATACTGTCCGCATTTTATTATGATTTAATTAATATAGATTGAATAGTAATCTTCTTCTTCTTCTACTTTTTATAGATTCTCAGGATCTGTTTGTGCCTCGGCCTGTTGCTTTTGGGATGTTGACTCCCAGCTACCTCTCCACATTTTTTAAGGTCTGCCTGGAGGATATATAACCCAAAAATTTCAAATGGAATCCTACCGACTGTCTGCAGTTACAATATATATATATATATATATATATATATATATATATATATATATATATATATATATATATATATATATATATATATATATATGTATGTATGTATGTATGTATGTATGTATATATATATATATATATATATATATATATATATATATATATATATATATATATATATATATATATATATATATATATATATATAATTTACGGGTCCGCCTCCATGGTGTAATGATTAGGGTGTTTAGCTACCGTGCTAGAGGTCCCGGGATAGATTCCCAGGGGGGGTGAAAATAAATATTAGTGATTTTACATTCTAATATTTATTTAATTTTACCCTGGACTGGTCCCTGAAGCGCAGGAATGATCACCTTGCATTCATGTAAGTAATGATAAATATAGCACTGCGTCAATACGATGCAGTGCCCTATGCATTATTGTGTGCGGATAAGGGTTAGAAGAAGGATTAACAATAAATATGGGAGTCAAACACTGCAATATATCGTTCCGAACATTTTTAATTTGTTGCCGACGGATGTTAGAGGTCAAAATAAAATATGGAAACAAAGGCAAAATAAAGGAATTGGTAAATGATCGAGAGTTAATTTTATGAAAATTGTAAAATGTGTATATTCTTCATTTTTTTCTCTTTTTTGTGTCTATATTAGGTTAAAATCGTTTCAAAACAATAAAAAATGTATTAAAAAAGAACTCCACCGACAAGACACACAAGGTGGCTTGGTGGGTCTCTGCAAAAAAAAAAAAAAACCTCGTAATATGTATAAATTGTGATTTCAATAAATGTATACAAAAAAAAAGTTACGTGTTTATTTGGGAATATTAAAATATTGGAGTCACGTCACCTGATCCGAGCGTGGTGGCCACGGCCACGGCAGGCCTGGAGGGCCCCGCGAGCCCCCGGGCGACCAGCTGCACCTCGTAGCGCCGCCCGCAGGCCAGCTGCGCCAGGGTGCGGCTGCCGGCGCCGGCGCCGCCAAGCTGATCCGACTGCCAGGGCTCATCCTCCTTGCGCCACCTCAGCTCGTACCCTGGAGATGGAGAAAAGATGAAGAAAATCCGCCGGGAATTATTTATTAAGACAGGAAGGCGGTAGTGCTGCATTTCAATTTGGCTAATTTTTACATGTTGAGATCTTCACATAGGTGAAGAAGAATATGGAAGTCCTAGTATTTATTTTTTATAATTATTATTTTTTATTAATTTAATATACCTATTACATGTTGACATCTCAACATAGGTTAAGAAGAATATGGAAGTCTTAGTAGGTATTTTTTTTAAATTTCATTATTTTTTTAAAATTTAATATACCTAGTTACATTTTTTTATACAATTTGACAAATGACATTCGTTTGAAAGTTAATTTTTTATGTGTTTTTTAACAATAAAATACAACTCAGTAGGCTCAAAAAATCAGTGTTTGATTTAAAGGTGGAGACTGACCTTTACATTTCGTCGTAACATCGCTCGCGGCGAGCATAACCGAGCATCCGAAACTACGGATAGTGCACTCGGTTCGGTGTACTGACTGCCTGAATGCTCGCATCGTAACGTGTTACGTTACGACGAAATGCTCCAGTCAGTTTCCACCTTAACATTATAAATAAAACTAAAAATATAACGCCAAATCTATAAATTCTTCATTCGTGTTGAGATGTAAAAAAAATACCCTATTTGATTGATTTTCAGTCAGCAACGGCGGTTTGCAGGTTCTTACCTAGGATGGGGGAAGTGTGGTTGGGCGGGGCCCATTCCAGCAGCAGCGCCTGTCTCTCGGGCAGGGCCCTGAGGCGCGGAGGGGAGGGCGGGGCCACCACAGCCACCAAGTAGGAGACCTTGTCCCACCCAAACAGGTTCTTGGCCACGCAGGTGTAGTTGCCTTCCAGCGACGGGTTCAAACCTTGAAATACAATGGATGGACAATCTTGCTCATTAATCAGTTCCCAGTTTAGCCGAAGAGTTTGCATTGTAATGATGAGCCCGAGTGCTGCTCGATTGTATCCCGACTTCGTAGATAATCAAAATTTTGATTGCCCAAATACTTGTTCACAAAATCTGGATTTTGTGAACAAGTATTGAAATTACAGGAGTTATTTTCATATTATATTTGCTCAATAAAAAGCTTCTTTTCGTCTCACCGATAGATGTCTCTAGTGAAGTTTTAGTGATTCAAGAATAATGTTTCAAAATTGGTTCATATATATAGAACTTCCAAGAATTTAGAGTAGTGAGGTTGTCAATAATGGGTACAATTGGTGAATGTTACACGTGTGCAAAGTGATCTATGAAGGTCGTCAGCCCCGTAAATGCCCAGACTTCCATATTCTTCTTCATCTTTGATGAGATGTCAAAAAATAATATCGTAGATAATCGCCTAAATTTATTTTATTTGAAGTAAAAAGTGGTGTTTATTAAAGTTTGATAGCTGAAAACATGAAAAAATCATCGACATGCGCTCACAAACGAGCGAGACAACCACCTCAGTTGGCAGCCCGAAAGCTACTGCCCAATCACTAGAAACACAACTGAGAACGAACTGAGATGGCACATCTTGCATTCGGATATAACCAAGTAAAGAAAGAGTGAGATGTGAATAGTGTGGCATGGCATTTTTTTAGTATGAATATACCTACGATATACGTTTGATCATATTCTACATTTTTTTCTGAATTCTCACAAAAAAATCTCTTTATAATGTGCCCGATAAATGGTAATTGTTGCGTTTTTTTTTTCATTTAATGCGTAAATGCGTTATGAAAGAATACCTTCAATTTGAAATGAAATATAATTACATTTATCGAGATATTACAAGCAATGTGTACTAGTAACGTATCACCAGAAACGAAGGGTTAAACATGCAAGAAAAAATAAACCATCCACACTGACTAGCCAACCCCCCCACTCTCCACCCACCCCCAAATCCAAAGCCCTAAGGAGGAATACCAAGTAAACCTGAGATACTACTTGGGACATCTTTGTATCGTGTGTGACTCACTGTTGATGAGGAGGCTGTCATTGTTGTTAAATACCAAGCAAGCCTAACCTACTACTCGGGACATCTTTGTATCGTGTTGACTCACTGTTGATGAGGAGGCTGTCATTGTTGTTGAATACCGAGCAAGCCTAACCTACTACTCGGGACATCTTTGTATCGTGTTGACTCACTGTTGATGAGGAGGCTGTCATTGTTGTTGAATACCAAGCAAGCCTAACTTACTACTCGGGACATCTTTGTATCGTGTTGACTCACTGTTGATGAGGAGGCTGTCATTGTAGTTGAATACCAAGCAAGCCTAACCTACTACTCGGGACATCTTTGTATCGTGTTGACTCACTGTTGATGAGGAGGCTGTCATTGTTGTTGAATACCAAGCAAGCCTAACTTACTACTCGGGACATCTTTGTATCGTGTTGACTCACTGTTGATGAGGAGGCTGTCATTGTAGTTGAATACCAAGCAAGCCTAACCTACTACTCAGGATATTTATGTACTAAGTTGACTTACTGTTGATGAGGAGGCTGTCATCGCTGTTGAGGATGAAGCTGGGATGGTGGGTGATGACCCTGGAGTTGTGATACCAGACAGTGCGCGGCTGCGGGCTTCCGAGAGCTCGGCAAGCCAGCCGCAAGCTGCTCCCGGCGCCCGCTACCAGCTTGCCACCGAGAGAAGACACTCCGGCCACAACTGAAACCAGCCCATTTTTTATTTTTTTAAAAATTTATTTATTTATTATATTTACATTTTTAAGTATAACATAATACATTTTTGTCCGCCTCCGTGGTGTAATGGTCAGCGTGTTTAGCCACCATGCTGGAGGTCCTGGGTTCGATTCCCAGGGGGGTTGAAAATAAATATTTGTGATTTTACACTGTAATATTTATTTAATATTACCCTGGACTGGTACCTGAAGCGGAGGGCTGATCACCTTTCCTTCATGTGTTAGCGGTCAAGATAACACTGCGTTATGTGTATGATGCAGTGCCCTATGCACCATTGGGTGCGGATAAGGGTTATAAGTAAGTAAGTAAAATACCTCTGTCGCTAGGTTCTGCGTTGACCGTTCTGGAGGCCTCTCCTTCCCCGACCGCGGTGGCGGCCGTGACCCAAGCCTCGTACCTCCTGCCCTGCTCCAAGCCCCGGATAGCGTGCGACAAGGACTCCTGCCTCTCCCTCTCCGGATCGGGCCATTGGTCAGACACCCGGTAGCTCTGGACGGTACCTCCGCTGAAATGGCGCAAGAAAGTTTACTCATTTATTTCCTTTGACCTTTCCCTTACTTTTTCTGGGATCTTTTTTTGTATTAAGGTGGAGACTGACCGGAGCATTTCGTCGTAACGTAACACGTTACGATGCGAGCATTCAGGCAGTCAGTACACCGAGCCGAGCGCTCCATCCATAGTTTCGCATTCTCGCTAATGCTCGCTGCGAGCGATGTTACGACGTTATGTTACGACGAAATGCTCTGGTCAGTCTCCACCTTTATATATATATTATTTATACTTGTATTTATTTGTAATATTGTCAAATTCAAAAGAATTTATATAAAAATAAGAAAAAAATTAGTTAGCAAAAATAATCTTTTATTTAAAACATATTTTTCCCTATGCTCCATCGGGTGTAGATGGGGTTTGAAGAAGAAGAAGAAACCTCATGGTTTTGATATTATTAATATCACTAGTGGTGTGTTTAGACTGCTACATAGCGATATCGCTTTTACCGATATCACCATGTCAAGATACTAGGATACGCTACCTGTTACCAGATACTAGTCTGCTAACAGACTGTTTTATGCTCCTTGTATCTCGTATTATACGCTACCGCGGTACGCTAAATTATTTTGCGTACCGTTTCAAAATGCTTGTATTTCAAATGTTTCTTCAAATTAGAAACACTTGTTTCGAAGGATAGTTTTTGCTATGCTAATTTGTTTGCTTCAGAAAGCACATAAAAATATCTCCTAACTTCACTTTTACGCGATTCATTTTGACGTTTCGACAGAGCGGGAAATAATTTCAAAAAATTAAAAAAAAATTCAGTTTACTTAACAATTTCAGAATATCTGTGATACTTCGTATCTCCAGTGAGTCCTGAGCCGAGCGATATTTAACGTGCCATGACTGACATCGACATGTATATTAGTCTCTTTTCATCATTTGTATCTAATAATCCAATAGACTAAGAAAGAGATAGCTTCACAATATACAATGCAAAACGACTGACCGGCAAGCGAGTGCATTGATAAGCTAAAATTAGTTTTATGTTTTATGAGTGACAATGTTACTGCGGGTTACATTGGTTTGAAACAGATTTGTGAGATTTAACTAATGGCTAGTGCATGGGTGGCCAACCTTTTCAGCAGCCGGGCCAAATTTTAGAAATGAGATTTCCTACCGGGCCGTAAAACAACATTTCTTTAATTATTCAAAGCAAACATGAAATATGTTTTTTTTTTTAAAGGCGATTTAAAAAAAAAAAGATTATCAAACGTATTATATTTATTAGAATAGAGTCCGCCTCCGTAGTGTAATGGTCAGCACGCTCGGCTACC
The DNA here is from genome assembly GCF_059751285.1 of Brachycentrus maculatus. Taxonomy (NCBI): domain Eukaryota; kingdom Metazoa; phylum Arthropoda; class Insecta; order Trichoptera; family Brachycentridae; genus Brachycentrus; species Brachycentrus maculatus. The sequence continues at coordinate 32,318 of NW_028281679.1, read as the reverse complement.
GTTCTGGAGGTCCCGGGTTCGATTCCCAGGGGGGGTAAAATAAATATGAGTGATTTTTTCACTGTAATATTTATTCAATATTACCCTGGACTGGTACCTGAAGCAGAGGGCTGATCACCTTTCCTTCATGTGTAAACGATCAAGATAACACTGCGTTTATATGACGCAGTGCCCTATGCACCATTGGGGTGCGGATAAGGGTTTATGATGATGAATAGAGTTAGGCAATAATCAATCATTTTTATTAAATTAGGGACAGCCCATTGAGCAATCAGTTTTCTTTTCTGGACACAGAATTTTAATGACACTCTCCAAACATTCCTTAACCGTTTCACAATCTGAATATTGGTTTGTTAGTATCATGGCTATTGCGTAACTAGCTTTTACTAAGTATTTTGACTCTTGAATCTATGTGTGTTTAAAAGTCTATCGCAAAATGCTCTGAGTGTTTGTTAAAAACAAATATAAGAAATTGTCACGATAATTGTCAGGATATTGAGAGAAGAGTGAATGCAGGGAATAGAATAAATGGTGCTATTAACAGAGTGATTGGGAATAAGAATATGTCCATGGAAGCCAATCTAGCGGTTCACAACGGCGTGCTAGTACCGACACTAATGTATGGAAGCGAAACATGGAACTGGCAAAGGAAGGATGAAATCAGAGTGAACGCTGTTGAAATGCGCTCCCTCAGACGAATGTGTGGAAAATCATTGTATGACAGAATTAAAAACGACGATATAAGAAAGGAATGTAAGGCTGAACGAGGAATAATTGAAAAGATTAGGAAGAGTTCTTTGCGGTGGTATGGACATGTGGAGCGAATGGATAGCGAGAGAATGACTAAGAAAATATATGTGGCGAATGTGAGAGGGAAAACAGAACGTGGACGACCGAAAAAGACTTGGCACGATCAGATCAATCAGAACCTAAAATCTGGCGGTGTCAAAAGTCTGCGTAATCGGAGGGCATGTATGACTAGATGTATAATAATAATAATTTGGATAATTTGTATAGCGCCATTTTCGTAAAATAATACCTCAAGGGCGCTTATAAAGACATAGATAATAATAATAATAATAGGATGATGATGATAATGATATACAAAAAAATAAATGGATTAAAACGTCGTCAATCGGTCTCGGACCGTCGAGTCTGGAGCGGGGAAAAGATGACAAATTAAAACGTCTTCCTCTTGATCCTATGGGCTGGAAAATGGCCAAAGTGTTGGGCAGGACGCCTTCTTGAGCGATGGTCGTCACGCTGGAGGGCAGCTTGTTGAGCTCCTCGTCATTGTGGATGGCCAACTTCCAACTTCCAGACTAGCACAGTCGGGTTCAACACAGTTCAAACGGGACTTCGCTTTTATCCTCTTTTGACGCCTTTCCGTTATCCGACATGATTGTTTTGTCTCTGAGGTTTTCGTAGTTCGATTTCATCAAATTTAACCGTTTAAGCACACGTTCTAGGATCGTTATTGTCTTTGCACATTTTTATTGCAGTCATTTATTCCCGAGAAGGTAGGGGTTTCGGATGAATACACTATGGTCGTAACGTACCCTTAAGGGACTAACACAAAGCACTTTTTAACGCCCGATGGCCACATGTGTTCATTCGGCACAGATTCTTAGAAACACACTACACCGTTTAGGACCGCATTGCTATATTGAACGAAATGGTATGGATGTGAAGGAGGCGAGGAGTGTATATCAGGACAGAAGAGTGTGGCGTTCCATCCTCTCTGCCTACCCCTACGGGGAAACGGCATGATGGTAGTAGTAGTAGTAGTAGTAGTAGTAGTAGTAGTCACGATAATGAGATACCTCCATATATGGATATGATATGAACTACGCACGGTGGAATGTCCTTTTTGTATTAATTTTAAATCAAACACAGATTTTTTTGAGTCTACTAAGTTGTATTTTATTAACAAAAACACATAAAAAATTATACTGTGACAATTGTTTCACCTTGTTAGGGCATTATCAAACGAATGTGAAGATCAAATGGACTACGGTCCTTATGTAGCTATACAATTCTAAGTGACAGTTTTGACACGTGCAGCAATAATTTATGGGAGACAACAGTAGCTAATGGGGGATGTAGGTATGTACCCTTATATTTATTTTCTGGGAAAGGAAGAATTTATTGACATGGCAATTTTTTTAGAGAATTAATATTTTAAAGCTAAATACAATTGTTGGTAATATTATTTTTAAGAATTTATATATGTAGATGTAATTATTAGTTTATCAATAACGCATCATGCAAGCGTTTACAAAAAAAAAAAAGAATGTTCTTTTGGTGGTTTTATGTACACTTAAAAAAATGTGTGATATGCTCCGCGGGCCACAAGAAGACACCCGGTGGGCCGCATGTGGCCCGCGGGCCGCGGGTTGGCCACCCTTGGGCTAGTGGCTAGTATATTGTACGTATTAAAGCTCCATACAAGTATCATGATATAATGATCTCTTGACGTCACTATCACTCACCCGTGTATAGGACGAAGGTAGACCGTGTAGTGGATCAGTCGGCCATTGGGATTCAAGGGTGGTAACCAGCTCACCACAAGGGAACTGGACGTCAGCACGAGGACTTTGACATCGGCAGGAGCACTTGGGACTAAAAACACAATCATTATAACTAATAATACATATATCGCGGGTTAAATGCCAAAGGGCCACAATGCAAAAAAAACTCTTCTTTGTTGATGATTTAGAAACCATTTTTGTAATAAAAATGGTTTCTAAATCATCAACATTTTTTTAATCTTCGAAAAAGACACCCATGATTCTAGCGATATAAAATACACATTTATAATGCCATATAAAAAAATTAATAAAAATATTTTTTTTAATTAATGTTTTACTGAGTAAATAACACTATTTCTTAAAATCTACTGTGACACGTGTTTCGATGCATTCTGCATCATTTTTTAACACCGTATGCGGTGTTTGAAAAGTTATGCGGAATGCATCGAAACATGTGTCACAGTAGATTTTAAGAAATAGTGGTGTTTGCTAAGTAAAACATTAATTAAAAATGGATAGATATTACCACAAACTGACTGCCGAATCAATTAATGAAAAATAAATTTTTGTGACAATTGTTTTGCCTAGTTATGGCATTTTCAAACGAATGTCTGTGACTTTAACATATTAACTACCGAAAGAGGCTTTTCACTGCCAACCTTAGACGACCAAACATCGATTAGTGGGATTTTTTACCCTACATACAGTAAATAACTCTCACAATTATGTAAATCACTATATCCAAGTCAAATTTGAAGTATTCTTCAGCATTTTATTTATTATTTTGGCATTCGCGTTGTGGTAAAACATGATTTCATTGTAAATAAAAACACTTATTTTTGTATAGTAATACTATTCACCCGCCAATGAAAGCAACTGTAGCTTTTGAAACTAGTCATTAAAAATGAATATAATACTCAAGTGGTAAAAAACAATTGTTTTCATTTACAATTTATTCATTCAACACATTGTTTGCAGGAAATGCTTAAAAGCGTCTTTTACATACTGTTGGTATAGAGCGGGAGACGCTTATAAGCGTTCTATTTGCTTACTTTTCACAGAGCGCGAGATGCCAAAAACCATTGTACAGATGGGGAAAAGGTTTGCGGTTACTTATGATTTGTATACTGGCAGACTGTGAGTATAATTAGGGTCGGGGTTGATGGAAAAACCCTCCGACAACAATATGTTAAGAAGTGACTGAACATAAAATGAGATAATACGGGTGAATACTGACTGTCTTCTTGAGTGGAGCATATGATGGGTGAAGAAGAAGGTCCTACTCCGGCTCTGGACTGTCCCGCCACCCAAACTGAGTAGTTAGTGAACTTTTGAAGGTTTTCCAGCTGAAGGGAGCTGTGTACTGATGACACGTTGTATTGGATTCCATCTGAGAACAAAAAGCATTCATTTCATACACAGCTTTATTTATTTGAACTTTATGTACAGAAAAGAAATAAGTACATTGGCGGGCTTATTGCTAAAAAGTAATATCTTACAACCAACCAAAAACAGACTAGTGGTATTGGTCAAAACGTTTGATACCATGTATAGCTGTTTGCAATCAGAGGTGTACTTGAAAATTTAAGTAAAACAAAAATTACAAATTGATGATAATAATGTCCACCTTCTACTCTTCAGGACTTCCAGTATGAGGGGCTGTTGAGTACTTCTCCTCACATTGTTATTCCTGATGAAGTCATACCACTTTACACACAGTATTCGCCTCAGGCACCTTTTTTCAAAACTTGCTAGTAATAAAATCCCGCTTCCAAACTTAAAAATGAATTTACTTTTAAAACCACATAAATATGACATTTCAAAGTACTTAGTGTGTTTTATCAGTTTGTAAAATGTTGAAAACTTTTTAATATGCATCATTAAGTAAAAATTGCATATTTTCGAGTTAACGTTTTTTACCAGTAAACCCACGATATGTTAATTTTTTACCGTTGGCAGAATAGTGCAGGGTGTATCCTGTCATGGCTCCCCCCTGCAGGTGTCCCGGGATGGCTCTCCAGCCGACCCTAACGCTGTTGCTGCTCACGGCAGAGCATTGCAACTCCTCGGGAGCCACTTCCGGAGCTGAAAACATAAAATAACCAACTAACTAACCATCGCTCCGGCACAGCATCGTCAGCACACAAAAGGCAACAGACAGTGAAATTGATCATTTTAGCCCCAACCTTTCGGTTCTATTATGCAATTATTCATGTATAGATTAAACAGCCACGGTGACATTACACATCCCTGTTTAATACATTTCTCCTTCTTCTGTGAATGTCATCTCAGGTCCCCTCAATCTGTGTTATTTTTTTTGTTTACTTTCATGTATTTGTAGCTGTTGGGTTTCAAAAAAAAATATATATATTACGGTGGAATACAAAAATTGTGAGACCGTATCCATTACATTCTATATTGATATTCTCATTTTAAAAGTTGAGTTGTAGCAAATATATATCACCAGAAAGGGAAGGTTAATACAAGTTGCAAGGACTCACCTCCCTCCAGGGTGTCTCTATACACGGCGGGTGAGCTGGGTCCAGCCCCTGCGCTGTTGTAGCAGCTGATGGTGACGGAGTAGCGCGCCCCCTTGCTGAGCCCCGACAGCGTGGCCTGCTGGGAAGTGGGGGGCACCTTCAGCACATCTGACTTCTCTTCTGAAAAATAACATATCTTGAGTGAATCCGAATCTCTGTTTGCAAATATGGGTTTATTTAATTGGGAGTTGTTTATACTGACGTCTCTTTGAAGAAAAATATGAAAGTCCAAAGGTGGGGACTGACTGAAGCATTTCGTCGTAACGTAACATTCACGGCAAGCATCCGAACATAAGTGATCGGAACGAGCTCTGCTCGCTGTACTGAATATACGAATGCTTGCATCGTAACGTGTTACGTTACGAACAAATGTTAACGACAGATAGACAAAAAGTTATCCCCTGATTGTAAGAGGATATGGGTTCTCAAAAAGGTCGGTGATTACCGGAATGGTGTTGGATCTGAGGCACAGCCCTGACCAGGTAGCCGAGCAGCAGGCCGTGCAGGGTGTGCGGGGGCGGAGCCACCCAGGACACTTGGAGCTCCCCGGGAGAGGGGCCCGCTTCCACATTCACGCTGATTGGAGCAGACGTAGGAGCTAAAACAGAGGAACAAAACAGTATTAAAGGACTCGAATCATAATAACATTTTTTCCGGCTCGACTAGGTTGTGGGTGCAGTTCTTCTTCTCCGTCTTATTCCTCATTGCTGAGGGTTGTGACCCTTGCAGAAGCAATTACTCTTCTCCAGTTATCCCTTGACTGCGCTGCACGTAGCGCTCCAACCACTGAGGTTCCTGCTGCTGCCTTAATTTGATCGGTCCATCGTGTGGGGGATCTTCCTCTCCGTCTCTTTTCCTCCAAGCTACCAGGATCACGACTAGTCGTTCTAGGCTATCCTTGTTGCCCCGTGCAATGTGTCCAAAGATCTGGAGTGGGTGCAGTACTTCAATACAAGTCAAATATAGTTTGTTTTAAAAAAAATCTTATTTATATTAGGTCCGAAACAATGAATTGAAGTTTTTGTTTAGTTTTATTAAAAAATATTGAGCACATTTCATCGCGTGCTCCATATTTTTGATAAGAATTTTTAAAGGTATACTCATTTCTCATTTCGTAATACATTTGCTCATTTGTATTTTGTTTTGAATTTTTTGAGACAAAATGTGAATTACACTTATTTTTTTTATACTAATACAAATTTGGTCATAACGCGGTTCAAGCTATTAGAATAAATCAAGGGTTCGCAGATGGATCTGTCAATGAAAAAAATGCTCAATATTAGCTTCAAAAATTTCATGCGAATTAACCTCGTATAACATGATTATTTAATACCTTGCCATATGAAAACCGTGCTATACGAGACTCTCAAATAATACAATGTGTACTGTGTCATATCGAAATAAAGTTTTAGGGTGTAAAATTTTATGACTTCTGATATATCGTTCCAATAAAACATACAAATGAAAAAGTAACTCAACTTCAAGTTTCAATCAAAAACAAAAATATGGAAACTAACCACTCATTTGACTCTCATACACTTAAATTATTACACTCTGTTACAAATAAAAGTCAAGTCATGAATAATTTAGAAATACATACAAATTTAAATTCAGATAAAATATTAATTAATAATATACCGTTTCAAAATACGTCACCATTATTATCAATGTTTCCTTTTACAAAAAATCTTGTTTCTTAACCCCCCTCCCTTCCCTATATTTATCAACCTATATATACACCTAAATATATTTTTGTTCGTTAGTTTTAGTTTGTACCAGAAGATGAAAACATCTGTCGTTTTCAAAACTAGTCATATAAATAAAACTTACAACATTTTAAGTGTGTCCAAATACTTGTTCACAAAATCTGGATTATCTCCAATTACAGGAGTTATTTTCATATTATTTTTTGACATCTCATCAAAGATGAAGAAGAATATGGAAGTCTGGGCATTTACAGGGCTGACGACCGTCATCGGCTGGTTTAAGTGATCACTTTACACACCTTAGGATTTGGACCTCACATACTAATATAAGAGTTTCTGCTTAGTAAAAAGCTTCTTTACATCTCACCAATAGATGTCTCTAGTGAAGTTCTAGTGATTCAAGAACAAGGTTTCTAAATTGGTTCATATATAAAGAACTTCCAAGAATTTGAGTAGTGTGGTTGTCAATAATGGGTAGAATTGGTGAATGTTACACGTGTGTAAAGTGATCACTTAAACCAGCCGATGACGGTCGTCAGCCCCGTAAATGCCCAGTCTTCCATATTCTTCTTCATCTTTGATGAGATGTCAAAAAATAATAAATAAAACTTATTAAAGTGGTATATTCAAATGTTTAATTTTAATAAAATAAAAATATGGAATGCAACATTATGATGAAATAGAAAAACTAAAAATACAACAAATAATAAATTAAAAATATTAGGGACATGACAAAGACAAGAAAAGCATGATTGAAGTTATACCTTCCTCCAAAGTGGTGAATAGCACCGGCCTCGTATAAGGGCTGGACCCCGCCTGGCCGACGGAGCATATCCTGGCAGCGTAAGGAGTCGCCGGGTGAAGACCCGAAATTTCCACGCTCTGTCGCACCTGGTCTGGAATACTGGAATAGAAAATGGACTAAATTTAATACATTTCTGACATCTCAACATAGATAGAAGAAGAATATGGAAGTATGGGTATTTACAGGACAACCACACTTCTCAGTTTTTGGCCACAACAGTCAGAGTTTGGTATTTCATTGGTTGGATGGTTTCAGAAAATTAAAATTGACAGGCGCCGTGGCGTAATTTTACTAATCATACTTATCTTACTCAGCCTTGCATTCTTTTCTTATTTCACAATTCCAACATCATCTATCATATATCATATTCACACATACACCATTTTAATTACACACATACTATTGAAAATTGAGAAATTAAATTACATAGAAGTTAACAGTAAATTGAAGTTATCTTTGCTCCTTATCTCCTTCTCTGCTTCTATTACCAACTACATACATTTCCCTTATTAATTTCATCTAAACAAACCTTTGTTTTTAACCGGATCCACGCGGCTCGCATAACCGTATGTGTTTTTACAAGACATGCCCCATACGCGGCTGACATAAGCGTTTGTGTTTTCACTTTGCTCCAAGTTTCGAACCTCAGTTCAACTTGGAGGGTTTTTTCATGGTGTGGAACTTTGGATAAAATAATACATCAATCCTCGGCCTTATGACATCTGTTGAAATATCTGACTAATAATTTGTAACATCACAAGGATAAATAAAACAACAGATCCCTGATTTTTCTTGCGGTCGGTAATTAGTCCGCGCCATAATCATGCCCTATATCTGTCTCACTCTCGACGCTACGCATCGCCAGTGGGTAAGAGTGACACACGATGCGTGCTTTGATTTATTTATGTTACGATCTAATTTGTTTATATTACGATATATTTCAAGAATAATGTGACACACGTGTATTATAGAGTACCAAAAAGGCACAATGAATCCCATAGAACGTTTTTGTTTAGGAAAATAAATCGTTTCATAACTAAATACATGATAAAAGTAATAATTTAAAAAACGGCAAAATACAGCCGCGCACGAGCGTCTCTTAGGAACAAAGTTAACGCGTTTAAAAGGTTAATAAAATAATTCAGAAACTGGCGTCGCGCATTCGATTCTCGCCAATTGCAAAATGAATTCAATAAAGATTTGTGTTTGCGATGTATTTTTCACATTTACCTTCCCTATCCTTACTATCCTACCTGCAGACAAGCATCTAAAATAGACGCTTTGCGGGTTATTCCTTTGAAAAAAAAAAAAACAGTTTCAGCAAAATTATTTTTTTCTTCACCCTGTTCAAAGTCAAACGTATCCAACCACATTGTATATTTTTCTGCAATATTTTCGTCTACATAAATAATTTTAGCGTAAAAAATGCTTAAAGCTATCAACACACATGGATGTTTCTAACATTTTTTTTTCATGGATACAAAAAATGGTTACAAAAAAGTTTTCAAAAAATATTGTGTTGATCTTTTGGGTTGGGTGTCATCAGCATTTTTAAATCTTACTATCGATGAAGTAGCATTCATCAAAAAGTTTTACAAATTGTCAGTTGGATGGTCTCTGCATAACATGGTCCAAATGTACTAAATTCATATACGAGGAGATTCAGGGTTGAAACTTTTTTCTAACCCTTATCCACACCAAATGGTGCATAGGGTACTGCATCGTATAGAAGCAGTGTTTTCTTGACCGTTAAATACATAAAGGAAAGGTGATCAGCCTTCCGCTTCAGGTACCAATCCAGAGACATATTACAAAAATTAAAAATACATATTAGACTGAAAAATCACTAATATTTATTTTGAGCCTCTTCAGAATCGAATCTGGGACCTCCAGCATAGTAGCCTAGCGTGCTGACCATTACACTGTGGAAGCGGACAAACAATGTATTAAATGTACTATGTTCATATATGAGAAGATTAAGGATCGAAAGGGTGACCATTACTTGGTGATGTTGATGAGACTGGCCGAGTCCCAGTGCAGATGGTGATGGGGGGCGTACTGCAGCATGTAGAGCGAGGGTGGCACGGGTGGGGCTCTCCAGCCGAGGCGGGCGGTGCGCCCCCTCACAGCCTCCACAGCCACCTCCGACGGGGGCCCAGGAGGCTCTAAAATAGGGTCATATCACTCTTTTACAAGCTTAACACATTCACTGCCTCAAAAAAAAAATTTCTTTAAAAACTGCCAGATTTTTTTTCTTGTTTCCAGTAGAAGTAAGTATCTTTATTATATCTTTATTCCCAATTGAATTAATTTTTTGTAATTTTATTTTTGTGGTACCCATTTATACCTATCACATGGATCCGTGTATGTTACTCTCGCCAGCAGTGCACGCAATAGACTGACGCGTTTGTATGTTGATATGCGTGATCACGGATCCGTGTAATGGCCACCATACGCTAGACGCATGATACACAGATCCGTATAATAGGCACACAAAGTGTTAAGTCCCATCCCAACTTATCGTCTTTGTAGACTGTTGGAGTCAGCTCGGCTGTCCAAACTCAAAACACAGTAAGGGACATTTTTTTGTAGTATGTTTTTTTTTGCATTTTTGGACTAAGTAGATTCTACTAAAAAAAACGTATTACAAAAAAATGTCCCTTACTGTATTTTAAGTTTGGACAGCCGAGCTCTTCTAGTCCTCAGGTTGTAGGTCCTCATATACAAAGTCATCATATACAAAGTCACCTAGGCCATGCCTTTGAATCATGTTATCTTTCTGTAGTATCCATGAATTTCTTGGTCTTCCTCTAGATGTCTTTTGAGGAAGATCTATGGCAACCGCCTGGTTTACAATATGTTCAGGTTCTCTATGTCCTATGTTATGTCCTATGTCTCTAATTACTTTTTTATGTTCATGAAAAAAAAACTTTTTCATGATAAATATTTGTATTCTTATTATATCGCTCACTCCTTTTAAGAACGTCATAAATCAAAAAATTTGATTTTACAGTAGAACGTTTTAAAAATTTTAAAATATAATACAATGTATTAAAAATAAATATCAAGCCACTTACTGAACTTTTAACTGTGCAACAGTCTTTTTAAGTAAAACCTGAAGGTTTTTTCTCCATTTGAAAAATATTTAGTATATTTTAAAAAATAGTTAAACAATACCTTTTTTTCAAAATGCAAAAACAACACTTTCTGCCCTGTAGCGGGTAAATATTAAGTTCAAAATATGCCTCTTTTGCTGGGATATAGTACATTTTCTGGGCATTCCGAAAACATGCACAACTGAAAATTGACGATTTTTGATTTATGACATTCTTGAAAGGAGTGAGCGAAATGGATAATGGAGATAGATAAATCTGAAACAAATCACATTATTCGGCCATGCCGTATTTGATTGCATGTCATAAATATATATATATTTATAAGTAAATGATTTTTGTTGAATAATTCCCTAGCAAAAAATTGAACTGTGAAAAACACCTATACTTCAGTAACAAAACATTTTAAAGGGCAGATTGTGGTGCTGGCTTTTTTACGTGATTCGGAAGGCGCTGGAAATGACAATTTTCTGTTTTTGTCACTTTAACAATGGCTCCATCGATTCCATAGACAAAAGGCTAAGAATCCGGAGTTTAAGGATGTAATTGTTACCTTGGACAACCAAGTAGATGAGGAAATGGGCCATCCCGTGTATATTAGAAGCTCTGCACTGGTACTCTCCGGCATCGTGTGATCCGGAACTACCGATTATAATCTCACTAATAGCACCATTGGTAGTCTGATGGGAGCTAATTTTTGCCCTGAAAATATTAAATGTACAATCAAATACTTTTAAAGATTATTTATTTATTTATTATTTTTATTTTATTTAATATGGTTACAAAAACTTTTTTTAATATTTTAATTCATTTTCTAAACATGTCTACTTACAATCTTAAAATTAATAACGTAGTTCTCTCCAAAAAAAAAACTAAGCTCTTGTGCTTGGAGAGGGACTTACACTTGTTAGTTATGTTTGTTGGTAATACAATTAATTTTTATTGAATTTATTTTTCTTTCATTCATAGATTAACGTATATTAAATTCATTTAATTGATTTTTTTGCATTTTAAAGATTTTATTTTGCTATAGATTTTTTTATATCTTTGGCTTACAAGCATTATGAAATGAAACATTAGAAATGTGTGCTGTCCATTTTCGTTCTTTTACATTTATCCATATGGAGCCACAGAAATGCATGCCCGGGTAAAACGAATACTAAATAATAAACAGAACAGAACAGTGGTTGAAAAGAAAAAGTAATAAAAAAAATATTTTTTATACATCTTCGATGATTTCTTGAGGTCTTGCAACAGATAATAAAATGCATAATGCATTTTCAACCTTGCATAAGAATTTAAAAAAAAAATGGTTTCTGACCTTTCCATGTTTACAATGGGGTTTTATAAATAATTTGAACATACCCATTGGAAATAAAATCCATTGATTTCCCATTATGACTCCAGCTGATCCTTATGGGATGGTCACCAAAGGCTTCACATAGTACGGTAATGGGATGACCTATTCTGGTTGTGATGTTCTTTGATTGGAACTCAAAAGAAACGGGCCCTGAAATCACAATCAAACACAAATCCATTATTTCATTAATTGATTCGGCAGTCACTTTGCGGTAAAATCTATCCATTTTTAATTAATGTTTTACTTAGTAAATACCACTATTTTTTAAAATCTACTGTGACATGTGTTTCGATGCATTCCGCATCATTTTCAAACACCGTATACGGTGTTTGAAAATGATGCGGAATGCATCGAAACACGTGTCACAGTAGATTTTAAGAAATAGTGGTATTTACTAAGTGACCAACTGATATCAGCCGAGCAATTTGGATTTAGAAATGGCTTTGGCACACGGGATGCTCTATTTGGACTATATGTTTTAGTGCAACGTTTCGATATGAACAAAGAAGTTTATGTTTGCTTCATAGATTACGAAAAAGCCTTTTACAGAGTGAGACATGACAAGCTTATTCGAATACTGAAAGACGTTGGTACCTATGGACGATAAGAACACCCGAATTATCGCAAACCTCTATTGGAAGCAAACTGCATCAGTGCTTGTGGAGAATACAGAAACCAAACAAATCCCCATCAGGAGAGGGGTTAGACAAGGATGCGTACTGTCGCTTACGTTGTTCAACTTATAATCTGAAAGGATTATGGCACAAGCACTTCATGAGGCAAAAGAAGGCATCAAGCAGCTGATCAATAACCTGCGGTATGCCAATGACACGGTCCTACTGGCTAACACGCAGGAGGATCTGCAAGCATTTGAAATGGGTCTCTATCGCAAGATCCTGCGAGTTTCATAGCGTGATGGGGTCACCAACCTAGAGGTCCTCCGATGGATGAATACCAATAAGGAACTCCTACCAACCATCAAGCAGAGAAAGCTGATGTACTTCGGACACGTCATGAGAAATGAAAAATATCGTCTTCTCCACCTAATCATACAAAGAAAGATTGAGGGGCGAAGAACTCAAGGACGCCGAAGGACATCATGGCTGAAAAACCTACGACAATGGTTTGGCAGAAGCACCAAATCTCTGTTCCGAGCTGCAGCATCAAAATTGAAGATTCCACGAACACAATTTCACAAAATTGAAGAAGAAGCCATGATGACCGTCGACCTTTGTTAGAAGTGGCACAGAAAGAAGAAGAAGCATCTCATTATTTGAAATAGGCAGGGCTTTTTTTTTAACAAAAAAGGTCCAGGAACTCATATCATGTCAAGCTTTTTACTAAAATAAAATAAGATTAAAATATCATGTAAATAAAATTTAATTTAAAATCATTTTTACAAATTATATAAATATAGATTGTAATTACGTAAGCGCAAACATTGTTTCGTCTAATTGATTTTGAAAATCAAAAAAATATATATATGTGACAAAATGTGCCGGAACGTCGTTCCACAGCATTACATTGAAAAAAAGCCCTCGAAATAGGTTTCAAATTGTGGTAGAGTGGGTTCGAACCGAGAAACTCTGACTCAAGAGTCAGCAATACTAAACACAGGACCATAAACCGAAATAAATTTTATTTTTCAACGATAAATTACACAAAAATTTTTCAGGATAAAATAGTTTTAAACAAAATTTTTCATGAACTACTAGAAATAAGGATAAAATAAGACTGCCATTTTTTAAAAAAAACAGAGTTATAAAATTGTATAATGTATAAGGGCGTTTGTGCACTAAACGGAATTTTACCGTCCGGTAGTCGGGTTTTGAAAAATGAAAGCGACTACGACAGTTTAGCGTGATCGAATTTACGCGCAACGTGTTAACGCACCGATCAAGAGCACTGATCCGAAGAAAGTTGGACAAAAGCACAAGCCAATCCAAGCTCATAATCGTTTTAAAACGCTAACTGACGTGCCAGATGGTAAAATTCCGAGTAATTCCGTTCTATTCCAAACGCCCTAAGGGTTTGAAAATGTATGAGATGTCTGAATGTATGAAGAATTTTAAAATAAATGTTTTGTTTACTGTAAGAAGTAAATATACGATGTAAATTAATTGTAAAAAATAGTTTGTATTAAATATAATATAAGCTAACTAAAGAAATAAAGAAGAAAAAAAAACAATAAATTAAACAGTTTTGGAGCTATGAAAAATGAGTACATACTATTGACTGTGATGTAAACATCTTTACTCAGCGGTTGTCCGACACCATTTTCTACCCTGCACGAGTAAAATCCGCCATCTGCGGTGGTCACCAGCTCCAAAACGAGGGTTCCATTGGGCAGACTGAGTAATCCGCCTCCCCTGAGATCCATAACTGGCCTCCAGCTGCCAGCATTTTCTGTTCAAAGGCAATGTAAAGTTCAGAAGTAGTGAATTCAATGCACATTGTTTGAGATCCTACGACCCTTGTTCGAATTTTCACGTGAAACTTTCATTATTATATTCGTATCAATTTCTTTTTATATTGTAAACCAAAATGACAAATAAGATAGTATCAGAAAAAACTGCGGCAGTAAATTTAGAAAAAAGCGGCAAACACAGTTGTCAAAAAAAAGGCAAGCAATTAGCATAGACAACCATTTTTTTAGATGATATAGTAGGTACCTACTTGCCTACTGCAGAAAAAAGAAGCAGTGCCACCTAGAAATATTTTTTATATTGCGCCCCGTTTCGACACGAATAAGTTAGCAGGTATAATATTGTAAACAAATACACACATCAAATACTATTTGAATGATTTCAAATAACTTTACAGACATATTAATACTCAAGCCTTTACTATGAAAATCATTATTTATGTTCAAAGAGATTAGTGTGCGACAGCAATCGTGTCCTTACAAATATAAAAAACTACACAATTTATGTAACTGCTTCATTTTTTTACAGGCATTTTTTTTTGTTTTTTGTTTTTATGGCCCCTATCTGCAACATATTGGTGCATAGCGCACCGTATTAAATCGGGTTTTAACTCGATGGTGATTATATGGAAGCAGTAAGATCAGTCTCACGCTTTAGATTCATAGATAAAGAAATAAAATGTGTATCATAAGATGCAGATATCGTAAGTTAAGGAAGGGAAATGGAAGAAAAATTATAAGTGCTAAAGGGTAGGAAAAAATGAATAGTTGCATACCCGTACTCGTAATAGTTTGCTAAAGTTGTATATTGCTAATACGTTACAGTCCCTTGAGGATGTAAAGTAACTAAGTATGAAATATTTAATTCTAAAAAAGTACATCACTGGTAAATTCAAATATATCCACAGGTAAATCCAAATATTTGGAGATCAAATATTTTTGTATCATCCCAACGGATATCAAAAAAATTTAATATTTTTAACAAATTTAACACATTAAAATTTTATTATAAGAAGTTTAAAAAAACGATAAAAAAAAATACTGTATTATATTCAATTAAGTTCAAATAATAAATATTGAGTGTAAGTCCCTCTCCAAGCACAAGAGCTAAATTTATTTTTTGGAGAGGCACACCGTTCCTAAAATAATTTTTTGTGAAGTAGAAATGCCTAATTAGCATATTAACGTGTTGTTATTGATGTAAAAGTGTTGTTATTGATATGAAAGTGTTATTATTGTATTAGAAATATTTAATTAATTAAATATTACAAATTATTATATATTAATATTATAAAATATTTTTTTTTGTAAAAACATTATAAAGGCTTCTTCATAATATTTCATTTTTTTTGGAATTGTCAAAATTATATTACCATATGTGACTGATTTAAGCAATGCCACAGTTTTTCTCTCTTTATCATAAAGAAACAAATGTTCAAATTCGATTCATCATTCCATAATACTGTATTGCTGTTTTTGACATATTATCAGAACACAATTGCATTATGAAGCTAAATCCAAATTATAGATTAAACAAAGGATATTTCAAATGCATCGAAAATAAATGACAGATATGTATTATAATTGAAATAATTGAAGTTTGCAATTTGAATGGTATTCATTGCAAATGCGAGATTAATTAATTTCGCATTAAAACTATTCTGTGTACCTATACTATACTGGCAAACAATTTTATCTCGAACTTTTCCGAATAATTTGTTAATGGTTGGGATGCTCGAAACTTGTAGGTCGCTAGTTACCAATTTCAGCAGCCGAGGAAATTATTATTTTATTATCCGGTGAATTTAGTTAGCTAAATCCAATTACATAAATTTAAATTCCCGCTTCGGTTGGCAGTGGAGCATATTTTCATTAATAATTTGTAATACGCCGAGTGAAAATTTACGAAATTATTCCCTTAATGGGCATAGCACGATAATTGCATAATTACAAACATACACTAACGCCGTTACGAGGGAGAAAAATAATATTACTAATTATTAGTTATATCAAATATACAAAGCAGAATTTGATAGTGATTATACTACTAATGAGGTCCATACCTATGTGGAACTCGTCCGCAACTCAAAGTAGGCAATGGTTGCATTTGGTTACATGGGAGTTGCATTTATTATTTACCTTGATTATTATACACAAAGTTTGTAGATCATTAAGTGGATTTTGTTTATTTTTTGTAGCTAAAAAATATGTTTTATTTTAAAACGTGTTGGGAACAAGAAGAATAATTTAGTGTGGGTCAATCAGGATTTCTCAGCATTTGCTCATTGCTGGGAGAAAACCACGTAAGGCCTGTTGTTGAACGGAAGGTTCGGCTTCTCCTGAGGAGTTAAATTTACGATTATTTTCGTTATAAAGGGAAGCGATCATTGAATGCTGTCCCACCGTATGCCCAGAGCTGATACAGAAGCATCTAGGCTTCCTGACAGATCTGCTCTTGCTAAGCATTAAAAAAAACTAAGTTGCGAAATTTATTGAAAATGTGAAACAATATAAAATTGTATCCCGATTTTACTGTGAATTTACATTTAAAAGCTTTCAATATACCTGTCACTGCCAATCTAAATAAATATAGGATTGTAAGTCCATCGCCAAATTTTCTAGAAGTACCCCGGTGTAGGCAGTGAAAGGGATTAGTGTTTAGTTCAATTAGTCAGCAAGATCCTATTCCGACTCGACGTTAGCCGGTACACAGACACCCACAACCCCGATCAGCATAGCAGACAGACACGGAACAGTGCAAAGACATTTACGTTTAAGGTAAGCGATCAAAATAATTTGGAGATCACTGATGTATATAGCACTCACTGGATTTAACTTCTGAGAAAGGCATGATCATAAAGTGATCACTTTATGATCATGCCCAGCCGATGTCCGGTCGTAAGTCTTGTGTATATCGAGATTTTTATTTTCCCTTTATTTTAAAATATTCCTCGTCTCTGTCGAGATATCTATTGTGATAAAATTGGATAAATTTCATGTTTGTCAAAAGGATTTTTTCTAAAATTTGAGTGATTAAAAACAGTGAGGTAGTATTTTACGAAAATAGCACTTTATGATTATCCAAAATTATTTCTATTTCGGAAAATATAAAAACAAACTTGTATCTAAAAGTGATGTTTATTTTTGAACTGAGGATTTAGTTAGTACACAGTTAACACCATGTTTAAATAATGCCTTTAGTTTTGGCAGCAGTATTCGCCACAACTGGAAATAAAACTTGCCAACTAGATACCGACCACAAAACAACATAATATTTACCATCTTTTTTCATCCAGTGCACCTGCGGTTGAGGATAACCGCTCGCGCTGCATCCAACAACTCCTTGTTTTCCCAACAAAACTGATGTATTCTGGGGTTCGTCCAGCCATTTCGGTGCCACTGGAAAAAAATAAACAAGATGTTTTGTAGAATAAACAAGTTATTTTTGCACATTGCAACACCATACCATAGACAGGTAGCCACACGAAAAGTAAAACTAAGTACCATACCATAGCTGGGTAGATACTGTAAAATATATATTTTTGAATATGACAACTTTTATTTTAATGAGTTTTATGTTCGAATTTCAAAGCATTATTTTGTCGTTTATCAATTCAAAGCTTAGCGCGTTCAGGAATGGAATTGGAATCGAAATTTCACGAATAAAAGCGGTTGAATGTACGTAGGTACTTAATTTCCATATTCTAACTTATTTTCACAGTCCGCCTCCGTAGCGTAATGGTCAGCACGCTCGGCTACCATTCTGGAGGTCCCGGGTTCGATTCCCAAGGGGGGTAAAATAAATAAAAGAGATTTTTTCACTGTAATATTTATTCAATATTACCATGGACTGGTACCTGAAGCGGAGGGCTGATCACCTTTCCTTCATGTGTAAACGATCAAGATAACACTGCGTTTATATGACACAGTGCCCTATGCACCATTGGGGTGCTGGTAAGCGTTTTTAATTAATTATTATTAACTTATTTTCACACCTAATGGTGTACAGGGCACTTGATCGTATCGAATCAGTAAGTATCTCGATCGTATATTACATAAAGGCAAGGTGATCAGTTCTGCGCTTACTAGCGAAAAAAACGTAAACTCTAAAATCACCGTTTGAATAATCCCTGTTATTTAAAGCTTTTAGCCTGAATAAAATATAAGCTATTAAACTTAAACTTGAATTTACTTGTAAGATCACATTAATATGACATTTCAAATTACTTAATGTATTTGCCAGTTTATGGAACGTCGAAAACTTTATAATTCTACATCATTAAGTCGAAATCGTATATTTTCGAGTTAACGTTTTTTGCTAGTACACCCATGATATATTCTACAAAGACTTTAGTGAAAAATCAATTAAATTTATTTCGATGCCCCTGGAAATCAAACCCGAGACCTCTAGCAAAATGATAAACACCTATAACCTAACTATTACATTTCAAAATAACGACAAAACTATTTTGAAGTAGTGTGACGATTAAAATTATATATGTACACACACACGTATACAACGCCTGTTTTTTTTACTTTTCTAACGATAATAATCCAAGCAGAAACAAAATAGCAAATTGTAAATTTAAATATGGAATTAATTGTATAAAATAAAAATTAAAACAAATAAAACACATTTAGGTTTAAACGAAAAAAAATGAATGACTAGTATCAAATCAAGGAGAAAATATTGCTGACGACAAAATGTTTTGGTGGTCAAGTACTTGAAGGTAAAAATTATTACCTAACAAGCAGTGTTGCCATATGCCAAACCAAAAAATCTGTATCAAACAGTCTAGAAATCTGTATAAAATTTGTATAGGATTAATAACCCAAAATCTGTAAAAAAATAATTTAAGAACCAATAAATGATGGTAGATTATTGAAAAACTTACGTAATTGCGTAATGATCCATGACAAGACAAAATAGTACCCTACCCAATAATAAATAACGCACCTCAATGTAAAACTCTTTTTCACCTAGTAAATATTATCAAATGTTAATCATGCTCGACTCTATACATATTTTCATTCTTCTGTTATATCATATACTATGTCCAATTCCAAAAATCTGTATAAAACTAAAAGTACTACCTATCTGTCATCTGTAACGGCAGCCTAAAATCTGTATCAATACAGATAAATCTGTATATATGGTATCACTGCTAACAAGAATTTTCGAAAAATAGCGTTTCATTGGGCAGCGAATGTATACCATAGATAAAAATAGCATCAGTAGTAGGATACCATAGATAAAAAATGGCGTCAGAAGCAGGGTTGACACCTCACCAACCTTTTATAAACAGTTCTGCAGATTGATTGACGCGGGCGGCGTGGTTAGTAGCCACGCAAGTATATTTTCCACAATGTTGCAACTTTACTTTTTTTATGACAAGCACGCTGAATAGTTCCGAACTCCTTTCTTCTATCTAAAATGCACAAAAATATGAATTAACACATATTCAATTTAATTAAAAATCATAAATGCGACTTTCAGAGTGTTATCTCAAATTTATTTTCTTGTTTTATTGAAAATGTAAAAGTAAATTGCGTAAAGTGAACATTTTTTTTATGTAGGTAGGTTCACTCTTGATTTAATTGGTTAGAAAAACAGTCACGTAGCTCACTCCTTTTAACAACATCATACTCGTATATCAAAAATCGACAATTTTAGTTATGTTTTCGGAATGCCCAGAAAATGTACTGTATCCCAGTAAAAGCGGCATATTTTTAACTTTATATTTACCCGCTACAGGGCAGAAAGTGTTGTTTTTGCATTTTGAAGAAAAGGTATTGTTTAATTTTTTTTAAAATATACTAAATATTTTTCAAATGTAGAAAAGACATTCAGGTTTTGCCTAAAAAGATCTGTTGCACAGTAAAAAGTTCAATAAGTGGCATATATTTATTTTCAATACATTGTATTATATGTTTTGTATATTGAAAGCATTAACTTTGTGGATCATATTGATATATTATTTTGAGAAATAAAATGACTAGGTGTTTTGATCCACTCAGACAAAGTCTTTTTATTTCTCAAAATAATACATTGTATTATATTTTTAATCTTTAAAAAT
Organism: Brachycentrus maculatus; assembly: GCF_059751285.1. Classification (NCBI taxonomy): domain Eukaryota; kingdom Metazoa; phylum Arthropoda; class Insecta; order Trichoptera; family Brachycentridae; genus Brachycentrus; species Brachycentrus maculatus. The sequence goes on along the minus strand of NW_028281679.1, from coordinate 11,761 downwards.
GATCTCCTGAAAATCACATTTTTTGATATATGACGTTGTTGAAATGGGTGAGCGACATATCAACGTGTTTTTCAGACAAATACATACATATGTACATAGCAGGGGCGTGCGGTCACTGTTTTAAGAAGAATTGCTTATAAAATAAAACGTGTGGGTATTTCAGTTTACAAGTATATTTTTTTACAAATGTACATACTCAAAACTTAACGAGTCTGTTAAAACTAGTCCAATATTTTCTCATGAATTGCACGGCTAACGCAAAGGTAGAGGATTCCCGGGCAGACCAATTAAAATGTGGATTGACAGCTGGGAATCAACATCGCAGGAAGCTAATCTATCTTAAAAACAGACCACAAGGCCTACACTAAGCAGAAAAAGAAGTAGAAAAATTCATGGGATATGTAGCATCCACAGCATGTATGGACCGAACGCCCCTGATACATTACATATGTAGGTAGGAAAAATAATATAAGACACCAAAATAATGGATTCATTCTGTCATACAAGCGCTCTTGTAAAATATAATCGCAGTCTAACCCAACCTTTTTGCGTTCTAGCATTTTACAAAATACATACTTTAGGCCTTTGTCTTCAACCTTTTTTAACATTAGCCACGAGAACCGTGAATAATTTAATTAGGTACCTACTGACTTGAAAGCCGTTATCATAAAAATACATTTTTCTATGTTTTTTTTTCAGTTACAAAGATGTTTTATCTCTTTTGGATTTGATGTTTGTGTTTTTTGAAACAGAACTATACTATTTATATTTTATCAAGCACGTAATTAATTACAAATAACAATAACGTCCCCTCATTGATTTATCCGTGCAGAATGCAAATTTTACAACTCCTTTTTTGTAAAATTATAAGAAAATAATACTGAGATTGATCGACATATGAGATTACAAATACATTGCTTCAAATAATGTTTAAAACGGCTCATAGAGACACGAAACCAATTTACAACAGAGAAATTCATCATTATAATACACGAGGACATATTAAAATACACTTGGAGCCGATAAACACAACTAAGTTTGGAGTAAGGTCCTTTCAATATATTTAGGCTTACCATACTCGATTTGTTATTTCTATGGGAAAAATGTTTCGCTTAACGAGTATTTCGCTGGAACGAATTATGCTCGTTATAACAGGTTCCACTGTATTTGTTTTTTTCCCTACCTGTCCCAGTTTAAAGCTTCATAATTATGGTAAGCCTAAATATATTGACCTTACCCAAATAAACCAGCTGCCTGAAATATAATATATAAAATAAAACTTAGTCAGGGATCCAAATTAATGAACTGAAAAAGTACTTTATGGAAAGATATTTGTGTTAGTGATTAGTTATATTTTTTCCCTTTAAACATGCTTCTTACCTTATGTTTTTTATATGTCTTTTTACTGTACTTTTTTTTTATTGCTTTGTATTTTACATTTCGCCCTGTGTTTTCTTGTTTGTTGCTTTCTTAAATGTTTTTCAGTCTTGTTAACCTTAATCTCGTGTCACAAAATGAGCAATGGAAATTATATAGGTGACTTATGTATAAAATAAATGAATGTAAATGAAATATATATATATATGTATACATATATATATATATATATATATATATATATATATAAATATATATATATATATATATATATATATATATATATATATATATATATATATATATATATATGTATATATATATATATATATATATATATATATATATATATATATATATATATATATATATATATATATATATATATATATATATATTTATGACATGCAATCAAATACGGCATGGCCGAATAATGTGGTTTGTTTCAGATTTATCTATCTCCATTATCCATTTCACTCACTCCTTTCGAGAACGTCATAAATCAAAAATCGTCAATTTTCAGTTGTGCATGTTTTCGTAATGCCCAGAAAATGTACTATATCCCAGCAAAAGTGGCATATTTTAAACTTAATATTTACCCGCTACAGGGCATAAGTTGTAGTTTTTGCATTTTGAAGAAAGGGTATTGTTTATTATTTTTTTTTAAATATCCTAAATGTTTTTCAATTGGAGAAACAACATTCAGGTTTAACCTAAAAAGATCTGTTGTACAGTAAAAAGTTCAATAAGTGGCTTGATATTAATTTTTAAAACATTTTAAACTTTAAAAACGATCTCCTGAAAAATCAAGTTTTTTTTATATATGACGTTGTTGAAAGGAGTGAGCGATATGTGATTTTTTTTTAACTGGAATGTTACAACTACCTGTTTTTTGCTACTCATTAATGCAAATGTATTTATTTAACTGATCTGCAAATTTTCCAAATAAAATATTTATAAAAAATCGATATTCGCACGACTGGGATGTCTTACGAATATCGAATCTTAGCTAGAACGAATGGCAAGATTTCACTCTATATACCAAAATACAAACCTTCAAATTCGCCGAGATCGGCAGCCCATCCTTCAACCAGGTGAAGAATATTGGAGTATCGCCACCCCTGATGCTGCAAGTAGCTTGCGCTATCTGGCCTTCTTGGAGATCATGGCCGAAGCTGATGCTGTCCAAGACTGGGGGTTCCATCACGACCAGCTCGAAGGCCCTTCGTGCCATTTCCCCGGAAGGATTTGAGACGGAACACGTATACAGACCTTCTGCATCATCAGAACTTACGTCTTCTATAACTAAGACTCCGTTTTGATTGGATGAATAACTTCTTTTCTGTCTTTTTATCACTTTGTTATCCTTGTCGAGTATTTGTTGTCGTATGAGATCGAGATATTCCAAACTAGTTCTAGAGACGTTTTTCAGCATAAATTTGAGTGTTTCGTTTGACTGTTTGTTATCTGGGTCATTTTTACTAATTATTTTCGTCGAAATTTCACGATTTGAACGTTTATATCGTATTGGTGGAATTATGTAATCGCTTCCAATTATTTTTCCATTATGTTCCCATTGGATTTTACTGAAAAAAAAAATGCTTCGAATTAATAACAGTATTTTGATTGTGTTGAAATGTTTATAGTGATTTTAAAACAAAGTTATATTTCATATTATTTTTTGACATCTCATCAAAGATGAAGAAGAATATGGAAGTCTGGGCATTTACGGGGCTGACGACCGTCATCGGCTGGTTTAAGTGATCACTTTACACACGTGTAACATTCACCAATTCTACCCATTATTGACAACCACACTACTCAAATTCTTGGAAGTTCTTTATATATGAACCAATTTATAAACCTTGTTCTTGAATCACTAGAACTTCACTAGAGACATCTAATGGTGAGATGAAAATGAAAATGGTATTTTCTGGCGTTTATCATGTGTGTGATTATAATCCAGGATTTGGTCCTCGCATACTAATATAAGAGTATCTGCTTAATAAAAAGCTTCTTTACATCTCACCAATAGATGTCTCTAGTGAAGTTCTAGTGATTCAAGAACAAGGTTTCTAAATTGGTTCATATATAAAGAACTTCCAAGAATTTGAGTTGTGTGGTTGTCAATAATGGGTAGAATTAGTGAATGTTATACGTGTGTAAAGTGATCACTTAAACCAGCCGATGACGGTCGTCAGCCCCGTAAATGCCCAGACTTCCATATTCTTCTTCATCTTTGATGAGATGTCAAAAAATAATATGAAAATAACTCCTGTAATTGGAGATAATCCAGATTTTGTGAACAAGTATTTGGACACATTTAAAATGTTGTAAAGTTATATTTCAATTATAAAATGGAAAATCACAGATTTAGTGCTTCAAATATAAATTATACTCGCTATCTCGTTCAATGCATGTTTTAAACAGTTTAATGATTCTAAGCAAGCAATGAAGTAATTTAGGTATATGATTGCCTTCCTTAATAATTCGGCAAATATTTGTATATAATATTTATGAAAATTAAGGTAAATTACTTAAGAGTAGGTACGATTCTCTTCTAATTATTTGTCAAATAAACATGATTTTGTATTAGCATACGAATTTTATAAGAATTATGAATTATAGAATTATGTCCGCCTTCGTAGTGTAATGGTCAGCACGCTCGGCTACCGTTCTGGAGGTCCCGGGTTCGATTCCCAAGGGGGGTAAAATAAATATAAGTGATTTTTTCACTGTCATATTTATTCAATATTACCCTGGACTGGTACCTGAAGCGGAGGGCTGATCACCTTTCCTTCATGCGTAAACGATCAAGATAACACTGCGTTTATATGACGCAGTGCCCTATGCACCATTGGGGTGCGGATAAAGGTTTTATTATTTATTTTATTATTATTATTATAGAATTAAGTCTTGAATACATGCTTCATTTACCCAAATTGACGTCATGAAATGAAATCATTTCATTACTAAAGAAAATAATAACTAACTTACTAACTATCACCACAGCATTCTGTCTTTGCAAAAAATCTTCGAGTATAGACGCACCTGTATTTTGGAGTCATTTTTTTGTAAAATATTGTATGTATATTTCCTAAATTTGTAGCAGTGCCCTATGCATCTTTGGGTGCAGATTAGGCGTTACTTAAAAGCTAACGGGATAGCATTGAAGATGCCTATATCCAGCGAATGAGATGTTTGAGAAATAAGATGAAGAATAAGAGGAAAATGAAGCCTATCATGTTTTTACCTCATAGGAAAGCCGTAGTATGGACAGTAAACTGACACTCTTGTTCCGACGAGAGCTTTCACAGGACCAATGGGACGTATGTATGGAGGACCTGCAACAAAAAGATTTAGTTAATTTTATCAGCATTTAAATTGGACACCAAGGTGTCGAGAGATAAAAAACACTTTTCTCAAAAGACTTCTTTTTTCATGAGTTACTGAAAACCAAATATCTTCGTTTATACTTATTCTGATTTGGGAGTCATACGTTTATGGCATGGTCCAGATGAATTATGCATATTTTAGATCAATCTTCTTACATAAAAATGCAACAGACAGTCAAATCGATAATTTCAACACCAATATTTAATCCATTCAGTTCTTTTATGGAATTGTCCATATATCGATAAACAGGCACGGTGACATTACACATCCCTGTTGAACACCTTTGGAAATATCAAATCATAGATAAAAATGAGCCACTTACCCAAACGCATGCAATGTTATCTTCGTACAAGGTTACAATGCCATGGGTAAGTTTACTGTTTACTCCATAATATCTTCCTTATACGTCAAATGTTAAATAATTTCCACAACATTTTGAGTATGTCCAAATACTTGTTCACAAATTTGGGATTCTCGACTAAGGTGTTATTTAACATTTTTGAGGAATGAAGTATGTCGACATTGATAAAGATGATCTTGCATACAAATAAAAGAGTCTGCTAAATAGAAGCTTTCTAAATCAAATCACAGTGAACTCATGTATGACTACCAAAATTTGAGCTGTGTGGTGTTCATGGGTAGAATGAAGAATGTTACACGTGTATTAAGTGGTCATTTAACCAGCCTATGCCAGGTCATAAACCCTGTAAATAACCAGACATCCCTATTCTTCTTCATTCATGTTGATATGTCATTTAAAAAAATATATATAGTCGTCCCAACAAAACTTTCCTCAAAGGAGTATGGGTGTACATGAACGGCCGCGCTTATAACTAAAGCCCTGTGAGATTTACTTCTAATGTGGCACATGTACTGCAATCTGCGGTTGTATTTAAACACTAAAACCACACTTATTTACAGATTATTTTTTTATTTACCCACGACATTTTATTTGAAACAAAGTTTGTGTGTCGTCATCATTATGGCGCTGTCAAAGAAAACCTATGAAATAAAACATAAATAATTTTGATGTAAATCTTGTTTTACTGGCCTTATTGGTGTAAATATTTATTTTGTTAAAGATAATTGTTGCTTATACCATTGAATATGAAATAAAACTATAAAAAAGTTAAATAAAAAAACTCACTCTCGGACAGGTTAAACGTTAAATGTTGTGACTAATATTTTCAATTGCTGAAAATATGCTGAAAATTCAATACCGTAACATAAAGAAATCAGGCTACAGGGTGCCTTTTTAGGGCTGTTCTTCCAGATCCTCATCGACATGATAAAATAAAAGTAGTGTTTTAATGTACCGTAGAACATTAGCTATAATTTACGAGGGTAAAGAGCTATAGAATACCTCCGTATTGTGCGAAATGCATGAAGTAAAAAAGGTAAAAGTCAGATAGTAGGATAGTTACCAACATAATTGGGTATTACTTTTAATTTATTGCACTTGGGTGTTTGCAGATACGCATTTTATCGAAGTAATTCTTCTACAAATTATTACTTCTTACAAAATAATAGGCACTTATTGCCTGCTGAGCAATTCCCAGTCAACCTTATTAGGTTTTTTGATGTCCCAGTATAGATGAAAAGGATCTTTACCAGTTACTATCTTGAATATATCTAAAAAAGCGTCTTTGGTAAATAAAAGCTTTCTCAAACCAACCATAGATGCCGTCTTGAACTTAAATATGAAGTGACATGAGATTCATGATATCGCCCACTCCTTTCAAAAACGTTAAAAACCAAAAAACTTGATTTTTCAGGAGAACGTTTATAAAGTTAAAAAATATAATACAATTTATTAAAAATAAATATCAAGCCACTTATTGAACTTTTTACGGTCCAACAGATCTTTTTAGGTCAAAACTGAAGGTTTTTTCTCTATTTGAAAAATAACTAGTTTATTTTTTAAAAAATAGTTAAACTATACCTTTTCTTCAAAATGCAAAAACAACACTTTCTGCCCTGTAGCGGGTAAATATTAAGTTAAAAATATACCTCTTTTGCTGGGATATCGTATATTTTCTGGGCATTCCGAAAACATGCATAGCTGAAAATTGACGATTTTTGATTTATGACGTTCTTGAAAGGAGTGAGCGATATGTATGAGTTCTACCACGAGAACAAGAGCTGACACCATGAGAACAAAAAGCCTTCTTAGGACCACCGAAATGAAGAATCTACGACTCATCGCAGGCCTAACACTTCGTGACAGAATAAGAAACTGTCCGCTCTGTATTTGATTTCATTTCCAATTAACCAGACTGAGCCTCAGAAAAGAAACGCATGGCCAGGTACAGCTAGTCCTAGACTGAATTATTGAATTGTTGTAATATTGTATTAACATACCGTATACGTCGATTCTCGCTTCGTGCGTGACGGACTCGTTGTTGGGTGCCACGGCCGTGCAGGAGTAGAGCCCCGCGTCCTCGGGGGCCACCGAGGAGATGTTGTAGGTGGCGCTGTGGGGCGCCAGCGCGGCGCCCAGCGGAGCGCCGTCGCGGGCCCACAGCACGCGCGAGGCGCCCCGCGCCGCGCAGCGCAGCGCCACGCGCGCCCCCGCCGCCACGGCCTGCGCCCGGAAGCGTTCCACCAGCGCCACGGCCTGCCGCTTGGCCCTGAGCCCCGCCGACCCTGCGAACGGAGAGATGCATTGCCGATATTATAGGTATCTCGACTTGAGATGGAACATCTTTCGTATTTTATGAAGGAAGATGGAAGTTTAGCATTCCAGCGCCACCGCCTGCCGCTTGGCCCTGCGCCCCGCCGGCCCTACAAACGGAGAGATGGAAGCTCAATAGTGTAGGGGCTGACAATCTGGTAGGTTTATCTGGTAGATTTGATTGTTCGTTTAGGTACTTACTCGTAACTGAGTGACGAGTCATCGCACTATGAATGTGTGTAAGCAATAACGTCCTGCTATAATTTTAGCAACCGGTTTGCGACTTGGCGAACACTAGGGATGCACTGAATATTCGAAAATTATTCGTATTTGACATAATTGAGGTAGTTTTATGTATGATATTTGGCATAATATTCGGTTGAAATACCGAGTATCAAACTGCGAGTACTTATGTAAAACATCTCAATTCTACACTGCGCTTTTCATTTACTTACCTTATAACATATATAACATATACCTTTATAACATACATATGTACATCATAGATGGATATATGAATCAAAATAGTATACTAAATGGCTGCAAGTTTTTAATGATAAAAATAATAAAAAAGTCAATAGTTTTTTTCCACATAAATCTAAAAATTTATGTGGAAAAACTATTTACTTGTTATTTCATTCTATAAAACGCAATTCCACCAGAAATGTCATTATTAAACTTAAATCTAACGCAAGTTTTTACTTTATCCAATATCCAAATCAAATCAAATAATTGTGATCGTGTCATAATTCCATCTCGGAAATGGGATAGTAAAAAAAACGCATTTTACTAACCACCTCTTCGAATCTAACTTATTTTAGCAAACGGTTCGGCAGAGCCGGTGCAAACCTATAGCAGCACTTTGTTTAAGTACTCTGTAAACATTTCTTTCAATGATAGTATAAAATAGTAGAGAAATTTCTTAATTTTTTATTCACCGCAGTCTGGGCGAGAGACAGTATCCGCTGTGTTTCACTGTAGGAAGTTATACGTTTGTATGTACGAGTATAACAATCTACCCCGTTTCTCTGCTTGGAAACTCTCCGTTGCCATAGACGTATTATAGGACAGACACAGAATCTCTACTTCGCGGTTGAGGCGTCCCTAATCGGGGATTTTGCGCGCCAACGTCAGCGGTTCGCGCGCTTTTCAGATCGCGCGGGAATTATCTTCTCCGGGGCTGCCAACACTGAAATATCTCGGGTATTTTATTTTAAAACGGTTTGAATAATAAAGAGTAGGCACCTACCCGCATTTTAAGGTTTACGGTAACAGCCAGTCGGCGATTTTACCGAGTAAGCAAAAAATTATGCAAATATTTGCGAATTAGGTGGAATTATCGAACACTTGAGATGACTTACTGGAAATCAAAAGAAGCTTACTCCATTTTATATAATTATGCAATAAAATTGGTTTTGTTATTATTTATAAATATATATTTTTTCAACTTAAATTTTACAAAAACCGTATGTAATAAAAATGATGCGGAATACATCGAAACACGTGTCACAGTAGATTCTAAGAAATAGTGGTATTTACGAAGTAAAAATTAAATTAAACATGGATAGATATTACCACAAAGTGGCTACCGAATAAATCCGTTAATGTAACTTATTTCATAATTAAAATGTTACTTTGTTTTAAAATCACTATAAATATTTTATTAATAGTAATATAGTATTAACCAGTCTTATAATTAAGACATTATAATCAGACATTATATTATTTTTTGACATCTCATCAAAGATGAAGAAGAATATGGAAGTCTGGGCATTTACGGGGCTTACGACCGTCATAGGCTGGTTTGAGTGATCACTTTACACACGTGTAACATTCACCAATTCTACCCATTATTGACAACCACACTACTCAAATTCTTGGAAGTTCTATATATATGAACCAATTTAGAAACCTTGTTCATGAATCACTAAAACTTCACTAGAGACATCTATTGGTGAGATGTAAAGAAGCTTTTTATTAAGCAGAAACTCTTATATTAGTGATCACTCAAACCAGCCTATGACGGTCGTAAGCCCCGTAAATGCCCAGACTTCCATATTCTTCTTCATCTTTGATGAGATGTCAAAAAATAATATGAAAATAACTCCTGTAATTGGAGATAATCCAGATTTTGTGAACAAGTATTTGGACACACTCAAAATGTTGTAAATCAGACATTATAATTAAGTTATAATAAAGATTTATTCATTCAAACCCTTATCCGTACCCCAATGGTGCATAGGGCACTGCATCATACAAACGCAGTGTTATCTTGATCGTTAACACATGAAGGAAAGGTGATCAGCCCTCCGCTTCAGGTACCAGTCCAGGCTAATATGGAATAAATATTAGGGTGAAAAAATCACTTATATTTATTTCACCCCCCTGGGAATCGAACCCGGGACCTCTAGAATGATAGCCGAGAGTATTGACCATTACACTACGGAGGCGGACACAAAATATTTATAGTGATTTGAAAACAAAGTTACATTTTAAATATAAAATGGATAATCACAAAGTTAGTGCTTCAAATATAAATTTTTACTTATTTCAAATTGTCTCAAATTGATATGAAACATGTATAGTTCTTCCCTTGAAAAAATCGTTCTTACTTGGAAAAAAATTTATGTAAGTGATTAGTTGCAATTGTATTTTCTCATTTTTTTTCCTTAAAAAATGCTTCTTACCTTATTTGTTTTTGTTTTTTATTTTTTTGCCTATTTACTGTACCTTTTTTGTTATACATTTTAAATTTTCTCCGTGTTTTCTTACTTGATTTATTTTACAGTCTTGTCAACCTTAATCTCATGTCCCAAAATGAGAAATGGAAAAAACGTATCGGGAATATTATATTTTATTTATTGTTTCGGCATTAACTTTGTGGTAAGACATGTTACGATGGTTGAAGAAAACACTTGTTTTTTACCACTTGAGTTTTATTATAGACTACATGTTTCAGAAGTTAAACTTCCATCATTCAGGTCTGTATAATAACATACATAGTTATTATACAGACCTGAATGATGGAAGTTTAACTTCTGAAACATGTAGTCTATAATAAAACTCAAGTGGTAAAAAACAAGTGTTTGCTTCAATCATCGGGAATATTATACATGTACTATATGTGACTTATGTATGTAATAATAATCTTCAGCTATAAATTGTTAAACTCATACATCGATTCGCCAGAATTACTGGACCATGTAAGTTTTAGAGTTCCCGGTCAGATCACTAGGACAACTGACACCCTAGCGCTTTCCACGAGTAGAACAAACTCTAAACAAGGTTCTTATATTTATCGCTCATCAAAATTGGTCAACGATGAATATGGGAATTTTGATGTTCTACTCGACATTGTCAGCACTGAGATGGCTAACATACAAGTAAGTCAATATTGATATCATGGTGTGTCCCTATTTTTACATAATTTTTCTTTGACTTGAGTTTTGATCTTTCCCTTTTCCCCTTTTCTTCCCTCCCATCCCTCTTCCAGATATTTATATTAAATTACAAATGTGAAATTTGTAATTAGAATGGTACAAATACCTGTTTTGTGTTACTTGTATTTATGTGACTGTTCTGTAAAATTTCCAAATAAAAAAAAATGGAAAAAACATTAATTTGAATAGTCGTCACACTTAAAGCTCGTTTTGCGTCAGCCCTGAACGGAGCTTTTTCATATTTTTTTGTCGCTGGGAGCATTGCAGCGTGCCCGGAGTTTTTATGATGTCGAAGCTTTATTTGAGGAAGGATTTTTCGTGATTAAAACACCGAGCATTAGCGCGGATTGCGCGAATTCACAACTTTGTCGCCGTATAACATTATTTTTTGCGGCCGCGTCGAAAACATTACTTTTGTGTATATTTTTTCTATGGGTACCTTCCCTTGTTTTAAAACAGGTAGCCGTCGTTTCAATTTTGATGATTGTGGAGATAGCGCCTTCTGCTTTTGAATTCTTGCGTGTTTACGTATGTATATATATATATATATATATATATATATATATATATATATATATATATATATATATATATATATATATTATATATATATGTATATATATATATATATATATATATATATAAATATATATATATATATATATATATATATATATATATATATATATATATATATATATATATATATATATATATATATATATATATATATATATATATATATATATATATATATTTATATATATATATATATATATATACATAAATATGTCTTCTTCTTTCTTTAGTGTAGGCATTGTGGCCTGTTTTCAAGAGGAATTTGTTTTTTTTTCAAATCAAGTTTTACTTGGTA
>NW_028281678.1:55000-69566 GCF_059751285.1 Brachycentrus maculatus | reverse complement strand
ATCCCGGCCGCTGCGTCGATGGCGCTAAATTTTTCCGGCGCGCTTCAGAGTGTCAAGTTATGGCGGTAACGACCTCGGCCGGCCCGAAACTGCGCTTGATTTATGCTCACTTTTATTATGCACATCCGCCAGAATTAGGGGATTTAATGTTTCTTCATTATGACGACTGTTAGCGCCCGGAGCAGCCCGCCTCGGGGCAATTAATCCCAGTTCTGCCGGGCACTAAAAATGATTTATTAATTTGCGGCCCTTCGAGGGAGGAAATCACGGCATTAGAATATTTACCGAGAGCAAATTATCATAATGAAAATTTGACAGTCCGAGTTATTGATTAGCAGTTTTCCGGAAAAGTGGACTGAATTAAAGCGAGATCGCTTGATTTATCGCGTGAAATTGCGCCGAACTAATGGAGGTTACAAAGAACTTTCGATAAATTTCACTTTGAGTTATGCCTTACATTAGGTTCGTATGAAACACACCAATAAATACCCCGGAAAGCATTTCTGTCAATATTAAATATATTGATAGCGATTCAAAGCCTTCGATGGAAACCGTGTATGTTTAAAAAGATAAATAAAACACATTAAATCGGCTAAGGCTTCTTTAGATTTTCTTTAACGTATTGAAAAAAGAAAAAGAAGGAAAATAATCAATCTTCATAGAATAAATATGTATAAAAACATAAATCTACCGATTTAAATGACCGATTATTAAGCTATAAGTCCCTAATTCGATTCATATTCTAGATAATGAGTAGAGTAGGTATATTTCTCAAAATAAACAAATATGAAAGAATATTGCATCGATTAAATTTAGTATTATGCGCACCATTGAGTGCAGATGAAGGTGAAGCACATTAAATTTGTAAAAAAATAACTTTTTATCCTAAACAAAAAGGATTTTTTAAAATTATCATAAATGTCAACACACGAGGTTATACCTCATTCTTATGAAAAATACAGAATAAAGGTAATATGTATAATATAACATATATAATATGTTGTTTAATATATGTCTTCACCATCAGAGCAATTAATAAATTGTAATATCGTGCATGGGTAATTTTTTTTAAAAACGTTCATTAACTTGTCACGCAAGACGCCTGTAAAGTTGTTACTCGTATGGATATGGCGTGAATAACACTCGGTCACAATATGTAATGCAGACGGAGTAAGATGAGGTTTGAATGCACCATTTTATTCTGATTTAATTATTAGTGCGCTAGTTAAATTCGATAAATAATGGTTGAGTGGAAATGCGATGACTGATCATTCTCTGTAAATGTCTTTGCACTGTTCCGTGTCTGTCTGCTGTGCTAGTCGGGATTGTGGGCGTCTGTGTACCGGCCAGCGTCGGGTCGGAGTCAGATCTAGCTGACTAATTGAACTAAATACTAATCCCTTTCACTGCCTGCACCGGGGAACTTGTAGAAAATTTGGTGACGGATTTACAAACTTGTATTTATTTAGATTGGCAGTGACAGGTATATTGAAAGCAATTAAATGTAAATTCACAGTAAAATCGGGATACCATTTTATACTATTTCACATTTTCAATAAATTTTGCAACTTAGTTAAAAAAAAATTGCTTAGCAAGAGCAGATCTGTCAGGAAGCCTAGATGTTCTGTATCAGATGGGCATCTATCTGTATCAGATCTGGGCATGCGGTGGGACAGCTTTCAATATATGCGCTTGTTAAAAAAAAAAATTCTGTAACGGAACAGCAAAAAAAACTTTTGATACGTGATTTTTTTCTGATTTTGATGATCTTTTCTAAGTCTACTATATACTAGATTTCTAACCAAAGAATTAACTTTGTGATTATATGAATAAAAAAAATAGAAAATGTCAAGCCAATTACTGTTATTAAATGTGTATTTCTTTTCGTCAGGACAACCATAAACTGCCTTTCATGGAAAGGTATATAGTGCGTGTGTAATTATGTACTGATTTAACTAAATTTTAAAACTAAACACTGGTGGGAGAATAGAACGAGGACAGACAAAAAAGGCACAATTAGACCAATCATAACATAAAATCTGGTGATGTCAAAAATCTTCGTAATCGAAAGTATGAATGTATGACTATATGTATGAATATGAAGTAAGCTAGGAGTGAATGTCAGGACAGAAGAGTGTGGTGATCCACCCTTTCTGCCTATCCCTGCGGAGAAAAGGTATGATGGAAGTAGCAGTAGTAGTAGTAGTAGTATGTATTTTACAAGTATCAGTGTTTTGAAACAGCGATGTAGATATGACATCCATGCAATCTAGATGCAATTATCACGCAAAAACATTGTGTTATTCAGGCTATTGTCGCCAGTCTGATATCCGACACTAGTGCCCAATAGTGCGCTGCGTGTCGTTTCGACGCTCGTGTCACGCTTTGCCAATTGATTAAATTCGTTGCGACGGGTGACGTTTATCGTCTCTACGTACTTCGCTCATCAAATATATCGGATATCGATTTAATTAGAAAGCTCCATCGATAGCCGCTGGCGGAAGTTCTATTTTGGTGCATAATGTCCGGAACAGCGGAATGGAAACATCAAGTCTCGATTCTAAATGACGTAATTAAGTTGAAAATTAAATTGTTTTTAACTTCTGACACATACTCGTAATTGGCCATCCCTAATAAAAATTACTCTTTATAACAAAATGAAAGCTGTCGCTTGTTCAAGTCGTCTTTTAAAAGTTTCTTGTTAATTATATTACTTCATTACATTAAACATAATTACAATTACATTTAACCCTTCACTGCATGACTTTTTTTTGCATGACTGCATGACTGCATTGACAGTTCGTCTTCGAGAGACAAGTGAAGTTATTTTTTTGGCGTTCGTAGCGCGTCTTTTGGCTAAATTATGATTTATATAGTGAGTTATAAATATATCTAATCAGTAACAACAAAGAATGGTTCTTTATATTTTTAAAGGACGTTTTAACCCTTACTTTTGGGAATGTAACAAATTTGATACACTATGCAGTGAAGGGTTAGCATATTGTTTTGAATAATTGAATAAAAAAAACATTTTGCTACCTGAAAGTGTATGTTTATATATAGTTTACTACAAACTAGTAAATAAAACATAATAATTAACTACATTTATCACAATAAAGGTTAAAAATCACAGTTATTTATTAAAACGTAAACAAAATTATATTATGTTTAATTTAGTTTCAAAATATTAATACCACTATTGTAAGATTTATTTATTGTCTGATTTAAAAAAATAGTGGTATTTACTAGGCAAAACTTTAAAGTAAGTAAAAATGGACATATTTTAACACAAAGTGAAATTAGTTTATTAGTATATTAGTTTATAAGTGTATTATATATTAGTCAATTAGTTACTTCTATAGTGATGTAAACTATTTTATTCACTGTCTGATTTAGAAACTCAGTTTTATACTAGCCAGTTCTAGTATTCTGGGGAAGTATTTAGAATTAAACCTTAGTTATGAATGTTATACTCAAAAATATTAAATTAAATTTAATATGTGAATTTGAAATTTCTCATGTTACTCTAAGGTGCTTAAAACGTTTTTTAATCTCGAAAACTCTTAACGGATGTAACACCTATATTTGGTATATGATATGCAAGATTTGGCAGACTAGAGTTATGAAATTATATAGCAGGGAGTTTACCATTGTAAGCAAGTACAGATTTTAGTCTGAGATAGGAAGTTACGTGTTCTGTGTCGGATATTACAAAAGTTGTTTTGCCCGGTGAAAAGAGGTTTTATCAAAATTCCGTAAATGAGGATTGTTAGTGTCATATAAAAGTTTCGAGAATTTAAAATTACTCATGAGCGAAGAAAACTTTACTAAGAAAATTTCGAAATTAATTATTTTATGTCAAATGTAAAATTAGTAACCAATTTTTGAGTTTGGGTTTGATTAAAATTCGAATTAAGTAAATAACTTTATTAGCGTTATTAAAAATAGCCCACGCTTACCATTTGGACACTATAAAGTCGAACTCTGACTTGAATTTATGTTGAAATTAGGGAATATCTTTATTTAGATTTAGTAAATAAATGACTGTGGGTTACTTTGAACTCGCGAACGCAATCGAAATATTTTGTTTTTTAATTTTTATAACCACATAACAAAAGCAGTATAATAAATACAAACATCAACGGTTTAGTTACATTTACAAATGCATTATTCTAATAAATAAACAAAGAGTACATAAAAAAGATATAAACAAATTTCTTAAATTTTAAAAACTTTTTTTTTTCCACTTCTTCAAGCATGTTTTTTTCGTTTTTGTTAATTGAAAAAAAACTAATTTTAATAAAGGTGTTTAATAATTCTCGTTTGATACTAACTTAGAAATTCTACAATTTAAACATTTAATTGGAATAAGTATAAGATCTACATCAACTCGTATACGCTAAACAGTATTCATAAAATTTATCACTCAACTTCTTACGAATCAAAGTATTTAATTTTAACAAATGAAATAAAAAAAGACAAAAAATATTCAATATAATTAAAGTTGACTGTGCTGATTTGCACTTTCATAACTTTTTTTTTAGATTTTATTTAAGATTCAATTTGCATTAAATTAAATTAAGATGAAGATAACGATGCTGCATAAGCGTTTATTAAAAGTAAAGTAGAAAGAAGTATATTAAATATTTGAAGTAAGCCGAAATGGAATATTTTTGATGAATATGGTATTAACGAATGTGTCCGTCTCGAAAAAAGCTTTCCTCATTTTTGCCATTCGGCTTGATGCAGGGCAAATAGTATCCCCAGAGAACCTTTCATATATCCCCTTTTTCGCTTGATTTGTCCCCCTCATTACGGTAATAGGGCCTTCGTTTATATATTAGAGTTTCTGCGTTCAGTTCGTGATATTGTCGGGTTGCGTGCAAGAAATCGGAGACATTCCGTCCGAGTATAAAATTGTTTGATATTATCAAACATTGTTAATGTTCATCCATTTTGAATGTATGCATAAGCTTAATGGAGAAAGAATCGGATACGTTCGGATAATTTGCGGTTTCGGAACAGATTACGATCGCGACATTTGTAGACAGAAAATGCCCGATTTTTAAATGAACATCATGTAAACACCAAAATGATTTCGTATCCGCAAAACAATAAATAACTCCAATGTAACTTGGTTTAAAAATCACTTTAAATATTTTATTATAAATCAATTTTAATGTCAACCGGTTTCGAAGCTAACCGCTTCTTTATCAAGACTGATTAATTAGTCTTAATAAAGAAGCGGTTAGTTTTTAAACCGGTAGACATTATGATTAAGTTTTAATAAAATATTTATAGTGACAAACAAAGTTATATCTTAATTATAAAATGGAAAAACACAAAGTTAGTGCTTCAAATATAAATTGTACAGTAAATAACGACTAACACACTAAATATTATTAGGAAAAAGACACTTTATGGTCCAAATCATCTATGAGCTTTTGCTAGCTACCGCCAGTCTCATGACAATTCCTACATTTTTTCAGGTTTAAAAAGACACTCAACTTTAAATTGCTAAATTTCTTGATTTTTAAAATAGAAATCGGCGCTTGGCTGTGGCTTTTGAAGCACTTAAAGGAAAGTTAAAAAAAATAGAGGACCTACATTTAATTATACTCGTATTGCAGAGGTTCGAAAAACTTAAGCAATTTATAAGTTTAAACAAATTAAAGAGTAACTTTATTAAATTGCGGCCAACCTAAATTGAGCGAACAAAGCCTCGTCAGGCATGGGTGAGTCAATTTTATTCGATTACAGGTAGAATACAGGAGACTTTACTTCAGTACTTTCAGGAACGGAAGTGAACTTTCAGACTAGAGTATTTAACTATTCTCGAAACGTATTCTTTCAGCATAAAACTTTAGGAGACACTTTTAGAAGGGCAGTTTCTTCAACGTATCTTGCACCAGGGCCGTATCGACCATAAAGCTGTTGGAACAGGAAAACTAGACGAAGAAAAAAAATGTTCCTTTTTTTTCATAAACTAATTTTTGGAGCCAACGCTTGAGAAAATATTAAGTATGGATTGATACTCAAGTTTTTAATTATTTTTGTTCTTTTTGCGATGCGATTTCTATACCCTTCCATCATCACAGACGGCTATAAGAAAACAAATTTTCGTAATAGGTAAGTTATATTTTTTGTCTCTCTTGTAGGTTTTGTGATAAAAAAAACCACCCGTCCACCACAAATGTGCTTTTATTTAATAACCGTGTTGAAGATCCATACTATACCCATACACAGTTTGAGCACCAGACTCATCGATGACTAAGATCTCTCCATAAATAAAAAAAAAGTTTTTTGACATTAATATTTTTTGTTAGTTTTTGTTTCAGATTTAAAACGAATATTCCATGGAAGTTAAAAAAAATATTATTGAAAAAAAAAAACTTTCTTTTTAATTGAAAAGTTCACCTTTAAATCGTGATATTGAAAGAATATAATTAAAATTGTTGAATGACCCTCGGATTTTCGGTGATTTTAAGTTTTTAAAATGTGTTTTTTTATTATTAAAATTCAAAACGAAAAAGATGAAGTCCTTTAATGAGAGAATATTTATTTTTATAAAGATGATATGAGATTTGCTTCCAAGTTCTCTACATGCTGGTCAGAAATTTTTTGAACAAACGATATGTAGACTAACGCCTTCGGACTTAACTGATAACAAAATACTTACACAAAATTATCACTTGTACATATATGTAGTATAAACTTTCCCTTTAAAAAAATATGGCCCTCTGTTATATGAAAAAATTCTATATTTTTTCAAATCAAATTCAATTAAATTGAATTGTTATTTTTCCATAAATAAACATTTCATTCGATTACAATTAAATATTATATTTTGAAAAAAATAAACATTTGTTTAATTTATACATGAAATATTTTGCTTTTTATTAAATATTAAATACTGCGTTTCAGCACGAATTATGTTTTACGAGCGGTGATATTTACAAAATTAAAAGTACAAACAAATATTTAAAATAATAAAGAATGAAAAATATTATTTTGTTAAATTAGTAAAAATAATTGTTGGTGGTGTTTTGCAAATAAAGTATGAGAGTGTAACCATAATTCAAATTTACATGCAAATCACGGTATAAACCTGTAATTAAGTAAATCAAGTAACACTTGGTTTCATTATGGGGATTAATGGTTAGATGATGGGGGAAAGTGTTTGAAAAGAGGGGGACTATTTAAGGAAACTTAGAATAAAAAAGGAAATGTCGCTTTTAGTTATGTGCTTAGGTAATAATATCGCTTGGTGTTCCAATATCAGAATATTAATAGTTAAGTAATTTAAGGCAATTAATAAATTACAGTGATGGGGTATACTCCGAAAAGAATTAAATTAGTAATTTGAAACATTTAGGTTTTGCTATTTTTAAATATTATATAATCAAGATTTTCATCAAATTCCTTAAAATGTTGACATCTCAATAAAGATGTAGAAAAATATGGTCGTCTGGTTATTTACAGGACTTATGGCAGGTCATTAGACCCGTAAATACCCAGACTTTCATATTCTTCATCATCTCTATTGAGATGGGTTATTCACCGATTGCTTTGAAATACGAACACAACGTCGTTGCATTGCAATACGTGCGTGTTTTAATAATACCACATAATTGTTCGTTTATTTAAAATATTAATTTTTGTTAAGTTATTGTAATGGGAAAAAACCTTTTTTAAACAGTTCCTTTTATCGCAATGGCGGCGCCATCTGTTGTAAATAACACCAAAATTGACAATACTTAACATTGGTCATTGCGGACTTGGTATTTTATTATTGATTAAAAAGTTCATAGAATTTTAATATTTACATTCCTTTACAATTACTGTGAAATTTAACACATTAAAAATGTGTGTTTATAATTTTCTATCTTTTCGATTTAACCAAACTGTGTCACAACAACGCGTGGCCGGACACATACAAATATTCGTTTGTCAATAAGTACAATTGCATTGATGAAAATATTCTTCTGAAACGAAGTAGAATGAAAACATTAAAGCGTAATTGAATCTGCAGCAATCTTTGATCGAATAAACAATTCGGTTCTCCGACATGTATAAGGAGGCTACAGAGACGCGCCAATTTTATTGTGAGCTTCGCAATTAGCCGGCGTCGAATAACGGCTCATTCAATTAAACAAATTAAGGCTAAATTCGTTCCGTGACTGCTCCCCCTCTTCGGGTTCACCCTTTCTTTGTAGAGGAATAACATTTATTTGCCGAATGCGGCAACTGTTTACCAGGCGACTGCCGAGGGTACAACTGTCGGGGTGGGCGCCTTAAACTAAAGAATATTACGAGGACACTTGCAAGATAAAAAGGAAAACGTTCTTACATTAAGCTAAGAAAATTTAGGCAATTAAAAGCTTTAAAATTCCTCGTAACGTTTATTTTTATATCAACTATTGGCGCAGGTTAAATTCGATGAAAATTCAATAGTGAGTTGAAAAATTACTTTAAATGTTAACATTTGACCACAACCTATTTACTTGGCGAATGCCGATGGTACAATTTTTAGAGTGAGCGCCTTTAACTAGAAAATATCACAAGGACACTTAAAGGATAAAAAATAAAACAATCTCGCATTAAGCTTAAGAAAATTCACTTAGTTAAACGTTTTAAAACACTTAAAAACGTTTATTATTGTATTAATTATTGGAGCTCGTTAAATTCAACATTTAAAAAAATAATGATTCGAAAAATTACCTTAAATGTTGATATTAAACCATAACCTTCTTATTTGGCGACTGCTGAAGAAAAAACTTGTCAGGATGGGCATCTTAAACTATTACAAGGACTCTTTCAAGATTTAAAAAAAACATTCCTACATTAAGCGAAAGAAAATTTACTTAATAAAACCTTTAAAACTCTTCACAACGTTTCTTATTTTATTAACTATTGGCGCTTGTTTATTTCGATAAAAAATCAATTTAACTAAACTAACATTAACTAGAGAATATTACGAGAACACTAAGAAAATAAAAAAGGAAACATTCCATTCAAACCTTAAGTATAATATCACTATTTTAAAAATCTATTATGACACTTGTTTCGATGCATTCCGCATAATTTTCAAATAGATTCACATACGGTGTTTGAAAATAATGCGGAATGCATCGAAACACGTGTCACAATACATATTAAGAAAAAGTGATATTTACCAAGTAAAACATACTTTAAAAATGGATAGGTTTTACTACCAAGTGACTGCCAAATAAAATGATGAAAAAGAAAATTATGTTAAATAAAGGTTTTGAAATTCTTCACATTGTTTATTAGTATATTAATTATTGGCGTTCATTAATTTCGATGATAAATCAATAAAAGTTTTAGTTGAAATATTACCTAAACGTTGACATCAAACCACAACCTCCTTTTTTATTCAAACAAGCTTAAATAACCACATCAAAAAGAATGAGAGCAAAAATCCCAGTTCGCTCGAAATCTGTAAAGTACTGCGGGCAAGGTAAAGCTTTGCGGGAGCTTTGTGCTTTCGGTGATTCGATATTGCCTCTTTTTGTGTATGCGGAGGGGCTTAGTTTTTGTATTTGCCGAATGCAGCGGTTATATTTCTGTAGATGCGCGGATCGGGGAGGCTGCTAGGTCGTAAATTATCTCTTTATAGCCGTCATCCCGTATGCTCGTAAAAATAATAAATTTATGACAGCGGGAATTCGATGAAACAACTTCTAGTATTAGGATAAAGAGCTTGGCCCGTTACGAGGAGACGTCTCTGCGCTAAATAGTTCTCTCGACGTCTAAATAATGGACACTTAGAAGTGTGTTATAATGCATAACCCCCTTTTCTATCGTATATCGTATGTACTTTTCCATTTCCGTTAACACACACATGTTAAGAATATGGACAAATTTCACAAAGATACTTATTGAAAAATTAAATGGTTTGGCTTAAATTTAAATAAACATATTATAATTTACCATATATGGAAACAATCCGTTGTAAAGGGAAATAAAGAATTCGTTTAAAAAAATACTTTTACTATTCATGGTAGTATTAATATAAACATAATACTCCTCTTTTTATCCCTATCCGCGTTTAATGGTTTATATTGTACATAGTGCAATAAATTGCATAAATGCTATGTTGTGTGAATCGTTAATTAAATGGATTATTCCTACGCCTTAAGTACCAGTCCTGGGCAATATAAAATAATTATTAGAGTGAAATATATTTATTTTCACCTCTTTGATAACCGAACCAAGAACTCTAGCACGGTATATACACAAACGAGTAAAAATATGTAAAAAATATGTGATAATTAACGCCTTCATTATTAAATTTTACATCCATCCCATATAAATTAGGAAACACATTCGACAAGTATTACGTACATCAATGTTCATACGTGTACTTCAGTAGTGATCGGATGTCATCTGTTGATTTACTTACATGTTTCAGATTAACTTCCGCCCGTCCCCACCCCCTTCCGCCGTAGAGGACTCGCATCCCTACACCCCACCCACGGCTGTGTACCTTTACGTTTGCAACCAGTACGTCCTGTAGTGTGTACTTCACTTTGCAGAATAAACATCCCGATTCCCAGTTTGAAGTTCGGATAGCTCGCCCGCTGAGCCGATACGCCCGCTCTGCGCGCCGCTCGCCGCGACGCGATGCCATTTCACGCCATCCGACCTAGACGATTTACCCTTATTACACGATATTACAGCCGCAGAATGCATGGTGAATGCTCAAGATTCAACGTTCGCCGAAAAAAATAGCAATTTAAATATTTGATTAAGGAGATTTGTAAGACGTTTAGGGTAAATCATTTATTTTTGCTGCTTGCATAAATTAAGTTTTTAATCCGCAATTCGGTTTTTGTTTATTATATGCAGCGATTTAAATATTTGAATAAGAAATTCGTAGGACGTTTAGGTAAAGTAAATTATTTTTGCTGCTTGCATAAATTCAATTTATAATATTTGGTTGTTATCTCGGTAATTTGGTGGAAAAAACGCAATCTATTATAAACAAGCGTCTTATAACTGAAAGACGGTAGGCATTATAATACAGAATCAATACAAATAATAAATATAATACAAAAAAAATGTTTTTTCTTTAAATAATTTCGAAATACGTTGTTTTCATTAAACAACATGTTTGTTTTCCGAAAGATTGATTCAAAATCAATACTGAACTACAACTTTTTTAGATACTCGTAAATAAACAAATGTTGCAAAAATACTAATTATAAAAAATAACAACGTTTTAGTTTTTTCACCGAATATTATTTTGTTTAACCTGTGACCGGGTTTCATCGTTACCAACACCATCAGACTGGTAACGACGACACCCGAGTACTGGTCAAATAAAATATATATGGTAAAAACGTTGTTATTTTCTTTTATAAAATGTAGTTCCACTAAGAAATGTCAGTACCAAACGTACACTGTTATTAATATAAGATATATGCAAAACTGCATATATTCTTATATAAGATATTCGTCATTATTTTCAGTAAAGCATATTAATGTGCTATTAATTTTATCATAAATAATGATGAAAGGTTTGTTAAGATAACGCTACAAAAATGTCAATTTTATTTGTATTTTAAGTTTCATTTTCAATTTTTAAGCTGTTTTAAACACTCGTACCCTTTGTTTTAATGAACAATGGGAGCAGCATGTAATTGAGCAGTGAGCAATTGAACAATATTTGTTGGTGTTGAATTATGAGTGCAATCGTAACTCACATTTTGACTTTCATTATGAAATTACCACATTATTTACACAATTTACAGCGTTGTTTTCAGTAGCTTCATGACACAGTTTGTAGCATTGTGAATGTGTTGTTAAAAGAATTACGGTCTTTTTCTCGCTCTGTTGCAACTAGTTACTAATTATTTTATACCAAAAAGTCTCTTATTCGCCGTTATAGAATTAGTTTGGATAAAAAATATAAAAGATACCAATAAAAAAAAAGTACTGTATTCCTTTCATACCTAGTGATATTAGTTTTCATATTGATTGAGTTGTTATAAAGTGAAATAATATAGCAGGATATTGTTTTTGCAAGGAATGTGGGTATGTTGGTGACACATTGGTGACATAGCCGCAATCGTGTGCATATTTGCACAGTCTGGCAAGCAGACTCTAGATTTGTCCTTGCAAGAAACCAGTCAATTACTTAAAGCTTCTTCTTCTTTTTCTTCTTCTTCAACCACCTTATCTGCACCCCAATGGTGCAAAGGGCAATGCATCATACAAACACAGTGTTATCTTGATCTTTAACATAAAAAAAAGAAAGGTAATCAATCCTCCGCTTTAGGTAAGAAAAATATTAGAGTGAAAAAATCACTTATATTTGCACTTAGAGCTGCCTTGTAATACTTATTTTTAATGAATCTAAGGTTAAATTATAGCGAGTTATTACTAACCATCTTCCACCTCCATAGTTTTGTTTATTGATTTTTAATAAAACAGCATACCTTATATAAAATATTCTGTATCCGTTTTGTATCCAATTTAAGCTCTCTGAGTGACGTTCGCTTGAAGACTAACCTCTTTATAGTGGCTGTCTGCATTTGAAGAAATAAGTTTCTAGGCCAAAGTTGTAAGATCCCCAAAAAACAATAAAAATTAATTCAAAAATATTGATTCGTTTAATTATTGTAACACACACTATCGTGGTAGTTAATCAGAAGAAGATTTGAAGTGAAAAAGATAAATGAGGTTGTATTACAGATACGTAGGGTAAAAAATATTGCGTGCCAATATTCTCACGAATAATCAGGTGAAAGTGTTTTCCGTTATTAGTTTGTAATATCCGATACCCAAATCCACACGAGAAATTAATGGTTGAAATCATGGGTAAATATTGTAAGATATTGCCTGCTCTCAATTCGCTGGGTTTTCGTATTATTATTCGCATAATGTTAGAATTACATTCCGGAAAATGTTAAGCTTTTCACTATATACAAAATATCTAACGCTATATAGTTTATTTTTCTAAGTTTGGATTATCCTATACCAATTTATATACTTTACCTAAACAATGACGGAATATTGAATTATTATACTCATTAAAATTGAAACCGTTGATACCATCGCAGATTGTTCGATCGATGAAGAATGATCTCTTTCCAATTAATGAGAATATATGTATATAGACACGAAATTTAGTGCATCGTTTTTACTTTGATTTTTTTTTGCTTTTAAACGATTTTAGCAAAAAAAAAAGATTATCAGATAATTGAAGGAGAAAAAGTTAATGTCAGTCTTAGAAATAATTGATAGAACAAAATAATTCCAATTAAAATTCCTCAAAAAATATAAAACAAACTGATTTATATATTTGAATACGAATGTTGATTTTGATTTCCTTCTTTTAATCCTAATCCGTACTTAATAGTGCATAGGATACTGCATCGTATTGATGCAGTTTTACCTTGATCGTTACTTACGTGAAGGCAATGTGATCAATCTTGCACTTAAGGTATGGTCCAGAGTAATATCAAATAAATATTAGAGTGAAAATCACTGCGAATAAATTTTGACTCAACCTAGGAATCGATTTCGGGACTTCCAGCACGGTAGCTAAATGATCTAACCATAACACTATGGAGGAGAGAGGGCGATTTTTAGTGCCACTGTTAATAAGGGACACGTTTTTTGTTGTTGTTATTGTTTTTGTTGGTTAAATCATATACGAGTATTAATAATATACCATATCTTTCGACCTCCTACGAACGTTATGGAAGATATATTATTATAAAGTTTTACCAAAAATATGATAACATGATAAATGTAATAAAGGGAAGAAAACTGATTACTTATTTGATATATTTAATGATAAACTAAGGATACATTGTAAATTTTAGCTTCAGTTGGCAGATCATGATAAATACACATATATGTATGTACGCATGTGTAACGATACGCATTGGGTTGACTATGCGACGCAGTAAATCCGGAATTGTTAATTGTAAAACGTGAACCCGTCCAAAGTTAATCTATATCACACGGCGATGCAGATTCACTTCGACAATTAAATCCCAATAGGCACCATTATACGCGACACAATAATCCACCGCGTCATACAGAACCCGCCTGCAGCAGTTGTGACCGGGCGTGGGAACGAAGTACGTCTATGGGATGTATCGGGGATGCAATTAAACAAAAATTAGCTATCGGCAAAATCTGCGAGCGCCATCGATAAATGGTTTAGTTTTTTCAAAATGAAGGGCTGCCAGATTCAATTTTACACTGATAGTGTGCCTTATGTTTAGTGTGCCAGATTCATCAGATGCATTTTAAACGATTGATGTTAAGGAGAGTGTTAGTCGTAAGGCAGTGTTTTTAGTTGATATTACGCAAAATCAACGATGAATGATAAGGATAATGTTATATTACCATACCGCAAAGTTAATTATGCTTTTAATATGCAAAAAGTATTTAAAAAAGTTAAAACAAAAGTTTAAGGTATCCGAAGCCATGCGATTTACTATAAAAAAATGTATTGACTTCTTAATAAAGATGAAGAAGAGTACGGAAGTCTGAGTAATTACAGGGCTTACGATCTGTCATGGCT